>NC_053027.1:402340997-402625401 GCF_003073215.2 Triticum urartu | reverse complement strand
ATAAAGCAAAACTCACAACTAGATCATACTAAAACTTTATTCTACTAGATCAAGATATTATCAAAAGGATCAAACTAAGAAAAACGGTAAAGATAAAAGTGATGGTGATACGATACCGGGGCACTCCCCCAAGCTTGGCAGCTGCCAAGGGGAGTGCCCATACCCGAGGCTCAGTTCTTCTTTGTTGGTGAAGAAGGTGTTGGTGATGATGGGTAGTCGCACATCGAGCATAAGAGATCCTCCAATTTGCAGATAATGCCCTTGAGTGCGATGATATGCTCCTTCAACAAAATATTTTCACTTATGAGATACTTGTTCTGAATGTGAGCTAACTCAATCATCTTGAAAGCTTGAATCTCCGTTGGGGTAAAGAGGTTGTGGTGAGGTTGAAGGATGCCTTCTTCTGCTACTGCCGGAACTTGATCCCCCATGGCCTTCTTGATCCCATCTGAAAGTGCGTTATATCGACTAGAGCGGGGGTGAATAGGCGTTTTTTATGAAATTCTTCACTAAGGAATTTGCCGGTAAGGAAATTCCTTGGAGAAGAACTACTAGCAGCGGAATAAGTACTCAAAATTAAACATAAAGAACACAAGCATGGTCATCATGATGAAATGAAGACACGCACAAAGTACAGGAAGCGTAAGCACATGATAACACAGGATGAAGACAAACAGATTGAAGAAATTGAACTGAGAAAATGAGAAAGTCTTCAGTCAAAGTCTTCAAACACAGATATGAACAAACACACAACACAGTTATGAGGAAATGAAAGAGTTGAGGGAATAGAACCAGTAAGCTTGGTGAAGACAATGATTTGGTAGACCAGTTCCAACTGCTGTCTCAGTTGTACGTCTGGTTGGAGCGGCTGAGTATTTAAACTCGAGGACACATAGTCCCGGACACCCAATCCTGAACACGCAGCTCAGGACACCAAGTCCTCACCATATTCTCCTTGAACTAAGGTCACACAGACCTCGTCCAATCACTGGTGGTAAGTCTTCAGGTGACTTCCGAACCTTCACAAACTTGGTCACTCAGCGATCCACAATTCCTCTTGGATGCTCTAGACCATGACGCCTAACCGTCCGGAAGAAGCACAGTCTTCAAAGGTAACAAGCGTCGGATCCACGCAGGATCAATCTCTTCAGTGATGCTCAATCACTTGGGGTTTGTAGGTGTTTGGGTTTGGGTTTTTCCTCACTTGATGATTTTCGCTCAAAGTCCTCGAAGGATGGGTTGCTCTCAAATGACAAGTGTCAATTTCTCTTGGAGCAGCCAACCAGCTAGTGGTTGTAGGGGGCAGCTATTTATAGCCTAGGGAGCAGCCCGACATGATAAGACATAAATGCCCTTCAATGATATGACCGTTAGGTGGATAGATATTTTGGGACAGCTGGCGCATAGCACAGCAATGGTTGGAATTTTGAGTAGCAAAATCCTCAGGGATATCATGTTCCTCACTGTGTAGACAATCCGCACTGGCGAATTTCTAACTCCTTAGTCAGAAAAAATTCCTCAGAGACCAGAAGAACTTCGTCTCTGTCATTGAAGAATATGACTAGACTGTATGAGATTTCCAATGGCTTCACTCGAAGGGATTGGTAGGTGTAGGATTTTGAGTTGAGCATCACATGGAAATTTTTCCTTAGTATTTCCTCGACCCCCTTTGACAGTACGATGTTTCCTATGACTCAATAAAGAGAAAATGAAACTATGAAAACAAAAGTCTTCACGCTTCATGTTCCTCGAATGAATACCAAGTCTTCAAGGTCACACCAATTTCTTCACTTTCAAAGTCTTCAGAAAGTCTTTAGAAATCCAAAGTCTTCAGTCGAAGAACTTCATTTTTAGGGGTCGACTTTCTCTGTAAATATCAAACTCCTCATAGACTTATAGACCTATGTACACTCACAAATGCATTAGTCCCTTAACCTATAAGTCTTCAATACACCAAAATCACTAAGGGGCACTAGATGCACTTACAATCCCCCCCTTTTTGGTGATTGATGACAATATAGGTTAAGTTTTCAACGGGGATAAACATATGAAGTGTACATACTGATATTGAGGAATTTGATTGCAAGATATAGAAGAACTCCCCCTGAATATGTGCATGGTGAGGTATTTGCTTTTGAAGCATTGCACACTTGAAGAGTAGAATCATGGAGATCTCCCCCTATATCTTGTAATTCATACACGCATTTGACATATCACAGTGAAGAATTTGAAATGCATGATGAAATATGGAGACTGATGTAATTCAGCATGCGTGCAATAATATTAACGAGGAATAAGCATGTAGAAAAACATATCAAAAGTATCAGAGCACCATCGGGTTTAAGTTTACAATTCGATCCAATAAAGTTTCAGAAGAACAAGAGTTGTAACTTAGCAAAAAACACCCATATAGAAAGACCCGCTTGAAGACTAACTCAAAATTCTCCCCCTTTGTCATCAAATGACCAAAAGGATTGAATATGAGGACTAACGCCCCTGAAGAATATCAAGTTGATGAAGGAGCGCCAACGTTGTTGGGGTCGTTTGTCGTAGTAGGGCCTGCCGCAGTGTCGTCCAAGTCTTCATTCTCATCAGTGTCGCGCGATGAAGAATATGAGCTGGCCACCAAGGAAGGAACCTTGACCTTCTTGAATTTCTTCGGTGGAGGTGCAGACCAGTCAAAATCTTCCTTGAGACCCATTTTCTTCAGATCTTCTTCACCATACAGATGTGACAGTATTGCCCAGGTGTGATCGAAGACTTCATGGAGGTAGTAATGGTTTTTATTCACTACATTGTGTGTAGCAGTCATGTTGTTAAGAAATGAACCAAACTGACGCTTAACCCATTTATGATTTCGATCCACCTTCTGGTGAAGACTAAGCAGAAGCTCACGATCAGTCATCACACGAGAAGCAATGGCTTGAGGAGTAGACTTGGGTGCATTGGCAGAGTCATGTGTGGCAGAGTCATCATTGGTGGAATAAGAGGCAGCTTTGCGAAACTGTCCATCCAATGGACGAATGCCTTCATCTATAACAGCTGGTGCCTTGCCCTTTTCATAAACTGAGGAATAGGTCCGCTTGAGGACTTCAATTGGGGGCAAGTAGCTGAGGTGATTCTGAAAATCAGCTTTGTAGTTGAGTGAAGACCTTGTTCTGAGGAATCTCATAATCCAAGGTGCATAAGGCTTCAGCTCAAATGGAGATAGTGCAACATTTGCCAGAGTCCTCATGAAGAAATCGTGATAATTTACAGGAATTCCATGAACGATATTGAATACCAGATTCTTCATGATGCCAACAATTTCCTCATCAGATGAGTCGTGGTCTTTGATAGGACTCATTGTCCTCGTAAGAATATGATAGACAGTTCTGGGCACATAAAGTAATTCCTTCACTAGGAATTTGGTTCGTGGGGCCTGACCTGGCTTCAAAGGTTTCATCAGAACTTGCATGTAGTGATTTGTAAGCTCAGGTTCACTGTAGATGCAACGAGCTTCTTCAAGGGGAGGACTGAGTGGTAAGGCACGAAGCAATTCAGTAGCTGGTGCTGTGTAGTGAGTGTTATCAGACATCCAGTCCAGCACCCATGAATTCACATCTTCAGAATCTCCTGTGATGTGCAGCGTCACATAAAATTGAAGAATCAGTTCTTCATTCCAATCACAGATGTCAGAGCAAAAGTTTAACAGTCCAGCGTCGTGAAGAACACTGAGGACTGGCACGAAACACGACAGAGATTCCATATCCATGTGAGGAATGTGCTCATGGTAGAAGATTTTCTCTTTGTTGAACAACACTGAGGAAATTTGCTTGACTAGCAGTCCAGAAACGCCTCTTCCTTATACGAGCAGAATCATATGGGTTGTAGTCTTCGAAGAATACGTGCTCGCCGAAGAAATCATCAGCCTTGAACTTTTGCTTGCGTGAGAATGGATCCTTTGGCTTGGGCAGAGGAGTGTCAGTGAGTTGCATCACGACCTCAGGAATCGCAATCTCAGGTTCTTCAGGCTGAGGAATTTCTGGTTCCTCTTCAGTGGCAGTCTGTATCTTCAGATGTTCAGCAGCAGCAGTTTCTTTAACACTAGTGGCTGGAATTTCCTCTCGTACAGATGAAGTGGGGTGAGTTTCTTCAGAGCCCATTTGAACAGTTTGTGCGGGGGACTGAGGTATTTGCTGCAACGGTGTGAACATTGGAGAGTTTGGATGCTGACTTTCCCAGAATTTATCACTCATCACTGGTGTGGAGCAGCCAACGTCCACATCTTCATCTTCCATTTCTTCAACACCAGCCTCTTCAGCTGTGAACTGAGGCATAGGCCAGGAGATAACATGTGTTGAAGGGATCGTATCCACTTCAGTTTCTTCATCAATCTGCTCTGACGAATCAACAAAATGATTTTCTTCATTAGATCCGCTAGGGATCTCATATTCTTCACCAAAAGGAACAAGGTCCTTTGATGGCATGGTTGAGATCAGAACAGCATCAATGGGATTAGCAAATGAACTGGTCAAAGGCTTCATCTTCTTTGGAGCTGAAGAATCTGAAGTAGCTGATGGTTTCCTTTTCTTCACTGCTTCACGCTCTGCAGCCTTGGTCTTCTTCACATCTGATGCAGATGAAAGGATCGGAGTTGGTGTTGGCGCAGGAGCAGCAGAGGAATATGGTTGATTTTCTTCAAGCACAACTGATGCAGTTGCCCTAATTTCTTCAGTTTCTTCAGGCGCACCACTAGTGGATGCCCTGGCAATTTCTTCAGCGGCTGGAATGCAGTCATCAGCCCTGGAACTCACATTTTCTTTAGCAGCCTGATTTTCATCAGCGGTGCTGGCATGTTCTTCAATCGGCTGAGCAGATGCTTTAGCCTGAGGAATTTCCTGTTGCGTTGGGGCAGCAACATTGGAAGTGAAGTTATCAGCAAGTCTCACCAAACGAACCTTGGCTCCAAGCCAATCGGCGCGGTATGCGTCAAATTCACCACTGAGTTTCTTGATCTCAGTTTGAATAGTGACAAGTTCTTCAGTCGTCATAGAGACAATGTTTTTCTTTGGATAGCGCTCCTTCTTGTACTGCGCTTTCTTGATCTGCCTGGCCTTCTCAAATTTCCATTTTTCTTCTTGAATGAAGTGGGTCAGCATGTGACTTTGGCCAGGAGTCAGCTTGAAATCAGGCATGGGAGTATTGGGGTTCTTGTGCCAAACATCAATGTATTCGAGGATCAACTTGGGATCCAAAAGCAGTGGCACATCTGTTCCCTTGGCTCTAGTGGCCCTGACTTGCCTATCTCTGATGATTTCAGCAAGTTCATCATCATCAGCTTCGTCTTCTTCAGATGGCACTTGGAAGGTGACCTGCTTCTTCTGAGGACTAGGGCGAGGACCTCGTCCAGCAGTGGCCTTTGTCTTCAGTACAGAGGGTCCCGTTGAGGAATTTGGTGCAGCTGAGGAACTAGCTGAAGCTCCTAAGGCAATTGAGACGCCTGTGGTCCTTTGACACGTGGCGAGATGCACAGGTGCAGAGGACTTTGTCGAAGCGGCCGAAGACTTTGGCGGAGGAGCTGAGGACTTTTGAGGAGCAGGAGCAGTATGAGGAATTGGCCGTGAGGGATTTGAGGATTCTGGCCGTGAGAGCATTGCTGAGGAACTTGGCCTTGAGGGCACTGTTGGTGAAGCACTTGGCTTGCGCACAGGCTTCTTTGACATAGCCTTCTTCGGCTTGATAGCAGAGGCCTCAGCAGAGGCAGCAGCAGCAGTCTTCATTGAATGTCCTCACCGCTTCTCTGGCTTGCTTAGCCAACTTGGCTTGGCGCTTGGCCCATTCATCAGGATAGTCTTCACTGTGCTTGAGGCTGGTGGGATCAGCTATTTGGCCAGGTGCCAATGGAGGTCTTTGGCATGGAGGATTGAGTGCAAATTTCTTCATGTACTTGGGGGTAACATACCTGTACTCCCTCCACTCTCTTGCCCATCTCCTTTCTATCCTCTGTATGCGCACCTTGCGCTGATTTTGTCCTCTTTTCCAAACTTGGCCTCATCAGGAGTGCAGTAATCCTTGTATATGTCATCAAGGATTTCAAACGCTGTGTTGACCTCAGCCCTCTTTCCTCCTTTCTGTGGCTTCTTACCGTCAGCCATTTTCTTCAGTTGAGGAATTTGAACAATTGAATTTTCTGAAGAAGTATGCAACTTTTCTTTGAGGAACGCTGCAAATGAGTTAAGTTGATGAGAACCTAGAGATTCAGCAGCTGACATGAGTACCTGTGAATAGAGTATAATTACGAGGAATTTGGAGAGGTCATATGCGTTCTCAGAAGGTTTTATAAAGAACAAGTTTGAGGAATTTGACCAGGTGAGTCTTGAAGAATTTCACTAAGCGTTCTTTGTCTTAGGTTCCAAAGATGTGTAGATCAAGAATCCACACATTTGAGGAATCTTGAAGAAAAACATAGCTTAGAGAAACGAATCAAGAACAGATGATATGTGAGGTGTTTTAGTGTGTGAGGATTTGAAGATTTTGTATATAATCATTCGAATCAACGAGGGCAGTAAAAGTAACTTTTAATTACCCTGAACAAAGAACACGACGAACTGGAGTGAGGAGATGTGAAGTTCGTCTGTGTAGATCTTCCACGCCCTAACTCGGCGGAGGAAGACGGCTACGATGGCGACAGAGTGAAGATTTCCGCGGCCGACACGAGTACGGTGGCGACGAGGTCGAGGCAGTGAAGCTCTTCCTCACCGGCGACGATGAAGTAGCGGCGGCGCTAGGGTTTGAGAAGCTCGAGCTGGAGAGAGGCCGAGCGGAGTAAAAGAAGTGAGGAAGGGGAGAGGGGTATTTATAGCCATGGTGAAAACATGTTCGCCCAAAGAAATTGGATGAACGTGCCCTTGACCCTTCTCATTCGCTTGACATGTGTCACCCACGTACTGATAAGTGGAGATCGTGTTAGATCGTGGGTGAGTGGATAAGTATGTTGTGGGATGCGGAACGGTTTGAGCGGCAAAGCCGAAAATTTAGATAAGATAGGTTTTAAAGTTCCGTTCTCAATTTCTTTAGCTGGCAAGGACACAGTGAATATTTTGAACGAGTTTCAAATAGAATGCTCATGAAGAATTTGTGAACATATTAGGTTGAGTATAGCATAGAGGGGGAAAGGGTCCGATCACATTCACTTAGCAGAAAAACCAACTTGAAGAAGTAGCCATAAGTGAATGCTGTAGAGGACATAAACTCATATATATATATATAGCCAATGAAGAAAAACGACGGAAACAGTGAAGACAATGCAAAGTTGAAGAATTTGAACAACTGAGGAATTTCAACTTTTGGTGGTGGCGTGACCCACCGTATAAGAATGATGATTTCAGACACCGCGTACAATTATCGTAGGGTTCTGAGAATCAAATTCTTCGTTAATTTCTTCACACTTAGAGTGTTATTCTTCATTGATTGAAGAAAAACGTTTTTTCATGTGTTGCACATCTAAGTCATTCAATTTTGCATAAGTGTTAGGATGAGTGTCCTTTTCAAAGAACATTCGAAGACTCTACGATATTTAGCTCACACCGCAACTTGCTAAATCTCTTCTCATCCAAGGGCTTTGTGAAGATATCGGCTAGCTGTTCTTCAGTCTTCACATGCTCAATAGAAATGTCGCCCTTCAACACATGATCATGAAGAAAATGATGATGAATCTGAATGTGCTTAGTCTTCGAGTGCTGAACTGGGTTGTGAGCAATCTTGATGGCACTCTCATTGTCACAGAAGAGAGGCACATTCTTCATGTTGACGTCGTAGTCCTTGAGAGTTTGCTTCATCCATAGCAATTGAGCACAGCAAGAACCAGCGGCAATGTACTCAGCTTCACCAGTAGATAGTGATACGCAGTTCTGTTTCTTCGAGGACCAACAGACCAAAGATCGTCCGAGGAAATGACATGTACCAGATGTTGACTTGCGGTCCACACGATCACCAGCATAGTCAGAGTCAGAATATCCAATGAGATCAAAAGCCGAGCCCTTGGGGTACCATAATCCAAGTGTTGGTGTGTGAGCTAGATATCGAAGAATATGCTTCACAGCCTTATGGTGTGATTCCTTCGGTGTAGCTTGAACTCGGGCACACATGCAAACACTAAGCATTATGTCTGGCCTAGATGCACTTAAGTACAATAAAGAGCCAATCATGGAGCGGTATACCTTATGATAGAAGTCGATACCATTTTCATTAGTGCACAGATGGCCATTTGTGGGCATAGGAATTTTGACGCCTTTGCAATCTTGCATGCCGAATTTCCTCAGTATATCCTTGAGGTATTTCTCCTGAGATATGAATATGCCATTGCGTTGTTGATGAATTTGAAGA
This sequence comes from Triticum urartu, assembly GCF_003073215.2. NCBI lineage: Eukaryota > Viridiplantae > Streptophyta > Magnoliopsida > Poales > Poaceae > Triticum > Triticum urartu. Next base: position 402,617,034 of record NC_053027.1, on the reverse strand, counting down.
CCTAAGAAGAATTTCAACTCTCCCATCATAGACATTTGATATTCTTCACTCATCATATAGGCAAATTCATCACTATAACGTTGGTCAGTACAGCCAAAGATAATATCATCAACATATATTTGGCACACAAACAATTCACCATCATAAGATTTAGTGAAAAGAGTAGGGTCGAGTGAACCAGGTCTGAAGCCTTTCTTCATGAAGAATTCCTTCAAGGTGTCATACCACGCCCGTGGGGCTTGCTTGAGGCCATAGAGGGCCTTGTTGAGTCTGAAGACTTTGTCAGGATTCTTCGGATCTTCAAAACCTGGGGGTTGAGCAACATATACTTCTTCCTCAAGCTTACCATTGAGGAATGCACTTTTCACATCCATTTGATATAAAGTGATATCATGATGGTTAGCATAAGCAAGTAATATGCGAATAGCCTCAAGTCTAGCAACAGGTGCAAAAGTTTCATCGAAGTCAATTCCTTCAATCTGTGTGTAGCCTTGAGCTATGAGCCGTGCCTTATTTCTTACCACAAGGCCATTTTCATCTTGCTTGTTGCGGTAGATCCACTTTGTGCCAATGATATTGTGCTTGCGAGGATCTGGATGTTTGACCAATTCCCAGACATTGTTGAGCTCGAACTGATGTAATTCTTCTTGCATGGCCTGAATCCACTCAGGCTCCAGAAATGCTTCATCTACCTTAGTGGGCTCTGTGATAGAGACAAAGGCATAGTGCCCACAAAAGTTAGATAAATGTGAAGCTTTTGAGCGTGTGAGAGGACCTGGCGCTTTGATGTCATTGATGATCTTTTCAACTTGCACTTCTTTTGCAATGCGAGAATGAGATGGTTGTCATTGAGGAATTTGATCAGCATTCTCTTCAGCACCATTTTCTTCAATATTTTCTTCAGGTGCATTAGCTCAACGTTCTTCATGTTCTGGAATGAATTCTTCAGCAGATTCTTCAGTAGGAATGACATCCTCAGTAGCCTTGAATTTGATAGTTTCCTCAGGTGCTGGTTCATCTATCACAGTACGTAGGTGCTCTCTTTGCGAGCCATTAGTTTCATCGAACCGCACATCTACAGTTTCAACAGCCTTGTGAAGAACGTTGTTGAAGACTCTGTAGGTGTGCGAGTCCTTTCCGTAACCAAGCATAAAACCTTCATGTGCTTTCGGTGCAAATTTTGAGTTGTGATGAGGATCTCTAATCCAACATTTAGGACTGAAGACTTTGAAATAACTTACATTGGGTTTCTTATCAGTGAGGAGTTCATAGGCAGTCTTCTTGAAGAATTTGTGAAGATATACTCTGTTGATGATGTGGCATGCAGTATCAATTGCCTCAATCCAGAAACGACGAGGCGTTTTGTATTCATCAAGCATAGTGCGAGCCATCTCAGCAAGAGTCCTGTTCTTGCGCTCCACGACGCCGTTCTGCTAAGGAGTATAAGGAGAACATAACTCATGAGTAATACCAAGTTCATCAAGATAGTCATCTAGACCAGAATTCTTGAACTCAGTTCCATTGTCACTTCTGATGTGCTTGATCTTCACACCAAAGTTGGTTGAAGCCCTCGATGCAAATCGTTTGAAGACTTCCTGCACTTCATGTTTGTAAGTAACAATGTGTACCCATGTGTATCAAGAGTAATCATCAACAATAACAAAGCCATATTGAGATGCATCATTTGAAACAGCAGAATAATGGTTAGGACCAAAGAGATCCATGTGAAGTAGTTCAAATGGTCGAGTAGTGGTCATGATAGTCTTCGCTTGATGCTTGGCCTTTGTCATCTTCCCAGCTTCACAGGCTCCGCATAGGTGATCCTTGAGGAATTTGACATTCTCGATGCCTATGACATGCTTCTTCTTCGCAAGCGTGTGCAGATTCCTCATGCCTGCACGACCAAGTCGTCGATGCCAGAGCCAGCCTTCTGAAGCTTTTGCAAGTAGGCACACGGCTGGTTGTGGTCCTGTAGAGAAATCAACAATATACAGGTCTCCTCTCCTAAAGCCTTCGAAGACTTTGGAATTGTCAGCTTCCATAACCACAACACAACGGTACTTGCCAAATACTTCACCATTCTAATTTTTGAACAGTTTATAGTTGGAGACAAATGATTCATCATCAGAACAAGGAGATTCACATGCAAATCCAGATAAGTTAGATGGATCAACTAGAGGTCCCTTTGCAGCACCCCATGTAGTTTTGGGGTACTGCTCAGACTTCCAATATGTATCATCAGCATTAAGTTTCCTCTCAAAGGCAATACCCTCTTTCCTAGGGTTCCTGTTGAGGATTTGCTTTTTAAGCATATCACAAAGAGTCTGATGCCCTTTGAGGCTTTTGTACATGCCTGTCATGTACAATTCCTTCAGCCCTGCATCATCAGTGATACTAGCAGTGTCCTCAGATGAGGAATTAGTGATAGCAGAGGCATGTGAAGAATTTGAAACATTAGCAGCATTTGAACATTCAGGTGAAGAATTAGCAGATTCACGTTCAATGCATTTCAAACAAGGAGGAACAAATTCTTCCTGAGAAGCGCTGATTTGTTGAGCAAGTAATGAATCACGCTCCTTCTGAAGATCTTCATAACTCACTCTTAGCTTCTCAAGGTCTTGCTTTCTTTGAAGAAATTCATAAGAAAGCTTCTCATGATCAGATAAGAGAGTGTTATGATGATTGTCGGTGTCAAAACCGGCGGATCTCGGGTAGGGGGTCCCGAACTGTGCGTCTAGGCCGGATGGTAACAGGAGACAGGGGACACTTTGTTTTACCCAGGTTCGGGCCCTCTCGATGGAGGTAATACTCTACTCCTGCTTGATTAATATTGATGATATGGGTAGTACAAGAGTAGATGTAGCATGAGATCAAGGAGGCTAAACCCTAGAAGCTAGCCTATGGTATGATTGTTGTGTATGGAGTTGATTGCCTACGGACTACAACCCTCCGGTTTATATAGACACCGGATAGGGTTAGGGTTACACAGAGTCGGTTACAATGGTAGGAGATCTTGAATATCCGCATCGCCAAGCTTGCCTTTCACGCCAAGGAAAGTCCCATCTGGACACGGGACGAAGTCTTCAATCTTGTATCTTCATAGTCCAGGAGTCCGGCCGAAGGTATAGTCCGGCTACCCGAACACCCCCTAATCCAGGACTCCCCCAGTAGCCCCTGAACCAGGCTTCAATGACGACGAGTCCGGCGCGCTAATTGTCTTCGGCATTGCAAGGCGGGTTCCTCCTCCAAGTCCTTCATAGAAGATTTGTAAACACCAAGAGTAGTGTCCGGCTCTGTAAAATAAGTTTCCACATATTGCCATAGGGAGAACAATAATATTAACACAAATCAAATCTTCTGATGTATTCCGCAGTGCACTATCACACCACGGCCAAGTCCTTTACTCGAATCATTTTTACTCTTCCACCTCAGCATGTTTTGCGAGGCGGTTTCCTTGGCACGTCTTGCCAAAGCAGAGATCGTGTGCCCCCCTTTTACGGGATTCTCATCAATACGGACGTGGGTAACCCAATCGTTCCCGTCAGCATGTTTTCTCGATTAAAGGCGAGTCCCAAACGGTTACGGGGAGGGCTCCTGGTATTCAACCTCTTATAAAGAGACCAAGGCCTTACTCCCTTTTTTTTCAATCTCAAACGAGTTCGCCCGTCGCCTCGAGTTCCAGCACCCTGGGCTTCAGATTCCAGGCGCTTCGGACCTTCGACAATGTCCGGTTCCGACCTTCAAGGCCGATGGATGCCCTCCTCCGTCATGGAGGAGGATGTGCTAAAGTTGAGAGAGGCTAAGTTCTTGACCGCTGAAATTCCGCATAGGTTGCCTGCTCAAGGGTAGGCTATTCCCAATCCCCAGCCCGGTGAGAGCGTAGTGTTCATGTCTCACTTCCTTCGGGGGTTAGGCTTCCCGATGGATCCCTTCGTGAGGGGGCTGCTGTTTTATTACGGGCTGGAATTTCATGGCTTAGCTCCGGAGTCCATCCTCCACATTTCCTCATTCATCGTTATGTGTGAAGCGTTCCTCCACGTTACTCCTCACTTCGGATTATGGCTCAAGACCTTTGGAGTGGAGCCGAAGATAGTCGAGGGACGGCACGCAGAGTGCGGAGGTGCTGTCATCAGTAAGAATGCCGATGCTCCATGTCCCGAGGGCTCTTTTCAAGAGGAGCTCGGCTTGTGGCAACGAGAGTGGTTCTATATCACCACTCCTAGGAGTGCCAAGTGGGTGGCGCCTCCTGCCTTTCGCTCGGGTCCCCCACCACGGCTGGCGTCATGGGTTAACAAAGGATTAAATTGGGGGTTATCCAAAGACGTGCCCCTGCTGCAGGGCCGCATTAGGGATCTCTTAAAAGGAGACCTCAACCTGGCCAAGGTGACGCAGGTCATGCTGATTCGCCGAACATTGCCCGGCAAGCGTCACTCCCTTCGTCTGTGGGAGTTTAATCCGGAGGGACCACGAGCTCTCCAACATTTTATGGGCGCAACGCCCGCGGAGATGTATAGACTGTTCTTCGGATCACAAGAGATGTGTCCGGATTTAACCGAGGACGCAGGCCTAAGCTGCAATCGCCTGGATACTCAAGTAAGCAACCTTGTGCCCGGACCTTCTATCCGTATAATTGTCATAAACTTGCCCCTAAAAGAGCCGTCCTTTTGAATAGGAGTGGATAGCGACGGCAAAGTTGATCAGGTGTCCGGCTCCCCTTCCTGAAACTAGGCCGGATCCCGTGTTGGTCAGGATGCTGGAGATAATGCCTTTGGAGGGGAAGGACAAGGAAGCTATGGCCTCCTCGAAGGAGGCTGCTCCGAAGGGAGGAACCGACAATTCCTCTCCTAAGGGGAAGAAGAGAACCGTCTCTGACGACCCGGAAACCATGGCCTCAAAACGGGGGAGAAAATCCTCGTCAGAGGGTCCGACGCCAGGGAGTTCCTTGGCCGGACTACGCCCTCAAGGGGATCAGCCCTCCAGCGAGACGTAAGTGAAGAAAAGATTTTCCTTTTGAGGGATGAGAGAAATCCTTGATTTTATATCTGAGAAGATTAACCGAAATTTTACCTTGTAGATCGGACCTCAGCCCTTCGCAGCAGAGCTCGTCTTCGGGGGATCTTCTTCCGGAGATGATGGAGAGCGGAACGCCTCCCCCTGCCGTGTCGCCCAGCGAGGCGGGCGACCCTGAGGTGTCGTCGTGGAGGGTTTCTCCGAATCCGGCAGGGGCGGAAGATAGCTATGTGCCCCCCCGAGGCTCTCCGTGTCCGGCCTTCGAAAGAGGCCATAGGACAAGTCCGGCACCGTCTGGTGCTCGGCCGGAGGAACTAAAGATTCTGCTGGGGCGAGCTTCTATCTCAGAAGAGCACCGTGCATTGATGGGCACGGTGATTGAAAGGATTTCATCCGCAGAAAGCGGATTGCATGAGGCCGTCAAAAGTTTACTGACGGGTTTTGAGGTACATTAGATAATGTACACTTTTGTCAGTTGCGCATAAGTAAGATGCGCCCTGTGTAGATAGTAGCCCCTAAAGACTCTGCGCGGTGTCAAGAAATGACGGCACGCAGAGGATCATAATCCCAGGTCTAAGATGTCGCCTTTGAATGTAGGTGGCGAGGTGTCCGGAATCAAGCCGAACTGATGATGTGGCCGAACTAAAGCGGCAACTGGACGTGGCAGATGCCGACATCGCGCTTGTCAACAAGCGGCTTGATGAGGCTCAAGGTATTTAATTCTTCGGGCGGCATCAGGTAACAGGAGCTTCATGCCAGTGTCTTACAATGTGTGTGCTTGACGCAGATGGTACGGCCGCCATGGAGAATCTTAGGGCAGAACTTGCCCGAGCTAAGGAGCAAGCCAGAAAAAGCGATGCAGCTGCCGAGAAGGCCCTTGAAGAGTTGAGAGCCGAACAGGCTGCTCACTGCCGAAGCAAAGAAGAGATGGCTGAGATGGCCGAGAAGTTAAAGAGCGCTGCAGACCGTTGCAAACTTCTTGAGGAAGAAGACTGGGCGAGACAGACGGATTTAGAGAAGGCCGTTGCCGATGCCAAGGATGCTCGCTCTGCGATGAGAGCTGCGAAGGAGGAGCTGCGTCAGGCCGAACAGATTGCGGCTGGAAAGCCCTTTATGCTGCAGAGGAAGTTTTGTGATCCGAAGTTTGCTCCGTTGGACCGGATGTGGAGTGTGGAGGACACCTATCTGGATTTGGCAGCAAGTGCTGCTGATGCGACCGAACACTTTTGAGATCTAAAAGATCGTGAAGTGGAAAAGCTTTTCTGGTCACAGTTCCACAATCCAGAGCGTCCACTGGCAGTGGACGATCGCCTGGCTCAATGGGCCGAGCTGAATAGATTGTCCAGACTCGCCATGAAGTACGTCATGGGGCATCTGTGGCCTGGGAGATCAGAGCCAAAGAGTTATTTCAGCTTGGTGCAGCAATTCCTTGACGCGGTGCCGCGTATAGATGCAATGAAGAGGTCAGCATGCATAGAGGGCGCTAGGATGGCTCTTGCCCGTGTTAAGACATACTGGGCAGAGATGGAGACCACCGTTGTTGCGTCCCGAGATTCGGACAAAAGCCGATTATCTTCCGAGCACTATTTTCAGGAAGTCCTTGAGGGCGCTCGTGTAGGGGGTCCCGAACTGTGCGTCTAGGCCGGATGGTAACAGGAGACAGGGGACACTTTGTTTTACCCAGGTTCGGGCCCTCTCGATGGAGGTAATACCCTACTCCTGCTTGATTAATATTGATGATATGGGTAGTACAAGAGTAGATCTACCACAAGATCAAGGAGGCTAAACCCTAGAAGCTAGCCTATGGTATGATTGTTGTGTATGGAGTTGATTGCCTACGGACTACAACCCTCCGGTTTATATAGACACCGGATAGGGTTAGGGTTACACAGAGTCAGTTACAATGGTAGGAGATCTTGAATATCCGCATCGCCAAGCTTGCCTTCCACGCCAAGGAAAGTCCCATCCAGACACGGGACGAAGTCTTCAATCTTGTATCTTCATAGTCCAGGAGTCCGGCCGAAGGTATAGTCCGGCTACCCGAACACCCCCTAATCCAGGACTCCCTCAATGATCTTGAAGGGTGTCATACTTAGTACGAAGTCTCTGAAGACTTTCAGCCATAGCTTTTGACTGATCCATTTCTTCATCCAACATATCATCACTCTTATTTAGCATGTAGTGAACTTTCTCCAAAGCTCTTTGTTGTTTGGTGGCAAGGGAAGCAAGTTTGACATAGCTGGGTCCAAATTCATCACCAGATTCATCATCACTAGACTCGGATAGGTAGCATTCAGTTACCTTAGCATCTTTTGCCATAAGGCATGATGCAGAAGATGATGATTCTGGTTCGAATGTCATCGCTTTGAGAGATTCCTTGAAGTCCTCAAACCAAGGATCATGACAGGTTCGATGACCTTCATAGACCTCAGAGAGACGGTCCCAGATAAGCTTCGCCTGATAGAGATGCATGATATTCCTGAACTAATTTTGAGACAGACAGGAGCAGATGACGTCCTCCAACGTGAGGTTTAGAAGAGTGTACTTGCGAATGTCATCTGCTTCCGCCATCTTGCACAGATCGGTCAGACCAATCTCAGTGACGGTCCACAGCTCGCTGTTCATCGCCATGAGGCGCTTCTTCATCATGGCCTTCCACTTGGGATACTCGTGACCGTCAAAGATGGGGCATGTCACTTTCTTCATACCTGCGGTCGACATAACTAAACTCCAGGTGGTTAAACCAAAATCACACAGAACAAGGTAGTACCTTGCTCTGATACCAATTGAAAGTGCATTATATCGACTAGAGGGGGGGTGAATAGGCAATTTTCATGAAATTCTTCGCTGAGGAATTTGTCGGTGAGGAAATTCCTTGGTGAAGAACTACTAGCAGCAGAATAAGTACTCAAAAGTAAACATAACAGAACACAAGCATGGTCATCATGATGAAATGAAGACAGGCACAGAGTACATGAAGCGTAAGCACAGGATAACACAGGATGAAGACAAACAGACTGAAGAAATTGAACTAAGAAAATTGAGAAAGTCTTCAGTCAAAGTCTTCAAACACAGATATGAACAAACACACAACACAGTTATGAGGAAATGAAAGAGTTGAGGGAATAGAACTAGTAAGCTTGGTGAAGACAATGATTTGGTAGACTAGTTCCAACTGCTGTCTCAGTTGTATGTGTGGTTGGAGCGGCTGAGTATTTAAACTCGAGGACACACAGTCCCGGACACCCCGTCATGAACACGCAGATCAGGACACCAAGTCCTCACCGTATTCTCCTTGAACTAAGGTCACACAGACCTAGTCCAATCACCGGTGGTAAGTCTTCAGGTGACTTCCGAACCTTCACAAACTTGGTCACTTGGCGATCCACAATTCCTCTTGGATGCTCTAGACCATGACGCCTAACCGTCTGGAAGAAGCACAGTCTTCAAAGGTAACAAGCGTCGGATCCATGTAGGATCAATCTCTTCAGTGATGCTCAATCACTTGGGGTTTGTAGGTGTTTGGGTTTGGGTTTTTCCTCACTTGATGATTTTCGCTCAAAGTCCTCGGAGGATGGGTTGCTCTCAAATGACAAGTGTCAGTTTCTCTCGGAGCAGCCAACCAGCTAGTGGTTGTAGGGGGCGGCTATTTATAGCCTAGGGAGCAGCCCGACTTGATAAGACATAAACGCCCTTCAATGATATGACAGTTAGGTGGATAGATATTTTGGGACAGCTGGCGCATAGCACAACAACGGTCGGAATTTTGCGTAGAAAAATCCTCAGGGCTATCATGTTCCTCACTGTGTAGACAATCCGCACTGGCGAATTTCTAACTCCTCAGTCAGAACAAATTCCTCAGAGACCAGAAGAACTTCGTCTCTGTCACTGAAGAATATGACTGGACTGTATGAGATTTCCAGTGGCTTCACTCGAAGGGATTGGTAGATGTAGGATTTTGAGTTGAGCATCACATGGAAAATTTTTCCTTAGTATTTCCTCGACCCCCTTTGACAGTACGGTGTTTCCTATGACTCAAGAAAGAGAAAATGAAACTACGAAAACAAAAGTCTTCACACTTCATGTTCCTCGAATGAATACCAAGTCTTCAAGGTCACACCAATTTCTTCACTTTCAAAGTCTCCAGAAAGTCTTTAGAAATCCAAAGTCTTCAGTCGAAGAACTTCATTTTTAGGGGTCGACTTTCTCTGTAAATATCAAACTCCACATAGACTTATAGACCTGTGTACACTCAGAAACGCATTAGTCCCTTAACCTATAAGTCTTCAATACACCAAAATCACTAAGGGGCACTATATGCACTTACACCATCATCCTTGCTGATCTCTTCGGGTTCTTCTCTCTTCAGCTCTATCTTCATTAGCCAAGCATCATTGCCCTCGTTGTTGGAGGAGGAGGGAGGCGACATGATGCTTGGCCTTGACAACCCTGGCAGGAAACAGCTTGAAACAAGAACAGGAGATTTTTGCGTGATACGGAGATTAAAACCTTCAGGAGATTATATAATGAATTTTTACCGACCATAAGAAATATCGTGCAAGAAAACAGAGTCCGGAGGGCACACGAGGTCCCCACGAGGCAGGGGTGCGCGCCCAGGGGGGTAGGGCACGCCCTCCACCTCGTGGAAGCCTCGTTTCCTTCCCGGACTACTTCTTATTTTCCTATTTTCTTAAATATTCCAAAACAGAGAAAAATTACCATTAGAACTGTTTTAGAGTCGGTTTACTTTCCGTACCACATACTTATCACTTTTCGGAGTCTAAAACATTTTGGAAAATGTCTCTTATGTATTCCTCCGGGGTTACGGTTTCAATAACATTGGTTTCAACATTTATGGGATTACCTGAGATATAATGTTTGATTCTTTGACCGTTCACCACCTTCGGATTTGTGCCTTCGAAGTTGTTGATTTTTATGGGACTGGAACGATAGACCTCCTCGATAACGTAAGGACCTTCCCATTTAGAGAGAAGTTTGCCTGCAAAAAATCTTAAATGAGAGTTGTATAACAATACATAATCACCTACATTGAACTCACGTTTTTGTATCCTTTTATCATGACATCTTTTATCTTTTTCTTTAAATAGTTTGGCATTTTCATAGGCCTGGGTTCTCCATTCATCAAGTGAGCTAATGTCAAAAAGCCTCTTCTCACCGGCAAGTTTGAAGTCATAGTTGAGCTCTTTAATAGCCCAATATGCCTTATGTTCTAATTCAAGAGGTAAGTGACATGCTTTACCATAAACCATTTTATATGGAGACATACCCATATGATTTTTATATGCAGTTCTATAAGCCCATAATGCATCATCAAGTTTCTTGGACCAATTCTTTCTAGATCTATTAATAGTCTTTTGCAAAATTAATTTGAGCTCTTTGTTACTCAATTCTACTTGACCACTAGACTGCGCGTGATATGGAGATGCAATTCTATGATTAACATCATACTTAACAAGCATTTTATGAAAGGCACCATGAATAAAATGTGAACCATCATCAGTCATTAAATATCCAGGGACACCAAACCTCGGAAAAATAATGTCTTTAAGCATCTTAATAGAGGTGTTATGATCAGAACTACTAGTTGGAATAGCTTCTACCCACTTAGTAACATAATCAACAACAACTAAAATATGTGTATACCCATTAGAGGAAGGAAACGGTCCCATATAATCGAAGCCCCAAACATCAAATGGTTCATTAATGAGTGAATAATTCATAGACATTTCTTGACGTCTACTAATATTACCAATTCTTTGACATTCATAACAAGATAAGACAAACTTACGGGCATCCTTGAAGAGAGTAGGCCAATAAAAACTGAATTGCAATACCTTATGTGCAGTTCTATCTCCAGCATGGTGTCCTCCATAAGCTTCGGAGTGACACTTGCGTAGGATCTGTTCTTGTTCATGCTCAGGTATACAACGTCTAATAACACCATCTACTCCTTCTTTATAAAGGTGTGGGTCATCCCAGAAGTAATGTCTTAAATCATAGAAGAACTTTTTCTTTTGCTGGTATGTGAAACTAGGTGGTATAAAATTAGCAACAATATAATTAGCATAATCAGCATACCATGGAGCAGTACGAGAAGCGTTTATGACAGCTAATTGTTCATCAGGAAAGATATCATCAATAGGTAGTGGGTCATCCAGAACATTTCTAACCTAGACAAGTTGTCTGCAACGAGGTTCTCAGCTCCTTTTCTATCAATAATATGCAAATCAAATTCTTGTAGCAAGAGAACCCATCTAATAAGTCTAGGTTTAGCATCTTTCTTTTCCATAAGATATTTAATAGCAACATGATCAGTGTGAATAGTTACTTTAGAATCAACAATGTAAGGTCTGAACTTGTCACAAGCAAATACAACTGCTAAAAATTCTTTTTCAGTAGTAGCATAATTTCTTTGAGCACTATCTAGAGTTTTACTAGCATATTGGATAACATTTAATTTCTTATCAACTCTTTGTCCTAGAACAACCCCTACAGCATAATCACTAGCATCACACATAATTTCAAATGGTAAATTCCAATCAGGAGGCTGAACAATAGGTGCAGAAACCAGAGCTTTCTTAAGTATTTCAAATTCTTCTACACAATCATCATCAAAGACAAAAGGAACATCTTTTTGTAAAAGATTAGTCAGAGACTGAGAAATTTTAGAAAAGTCCTTAATGAACCTCCTATAAAAACCGGCATGACCAAGGAAACTTCTTATACCTTTAATGTCCTTGGGACACGTCATCTTTTCAATAGCATTAACCATAACTTTATCAACTTCAATACCTCTTTCAGAAATTTTATGCCCCAAGACAATACCTTCATTAACCATAAAGTGGAACTTCTTCCAATTCAAGACAAGATTAGTTTCTTCACATCTCTGCAAAACTCGATCATGGTTGCTTAAGCAATCATCAAAAGAAGTCCCATAAACAGAGAAATCTTCCATGAATACCTCAACAATCTTTTCACAAAAGTCAGAGAATATAGGAGTCATACATCTTTGAAAGGTAGCAGGTGCATTACATAAACCAAACGGCATACGTCTATAAGCAAAGGTACCGAAGGGGCAAGTAAAAATTGTCTTTTCTTGATCCTCTTTTGACACAAGTATTTGAGAGAAACCAGAATAACCATCTAGAAAGAAAAAATGTGTATGTTTGGATAGTCTTTCTAGCATTTGATCAATACAAGATAACAGGTAATGATCCTTTTTAGTACCTTTATTTACTTTGCAGAAATGAATTACCATTCTATAAACTGTAACAATTCTTTGTGGGATCAATTCATCTTTATCATTAGGAACAACAGTAATACCTCCCTTCTTAGGGACACAATGGACAGGGCTTACCCACTGACTATCAGCAACAGGATAAATAATACCTACCTCCAGAAGCTTTAGTATTTCTTTTCTTACCACTTCTTTCATCTTAGGATTTAACCGTCGTTGGTGATCAACAACTGGTTTAGCATCTTGCTCCAGCTTTATTTTGTGCTGGCAGAGAGTGGGACTAATGCCCTTAAGATCATCAAGAGTATATCCAATAGCAGCACGGTGCTTCTTCAGAGTTTTCAATAATTTCTTTTCTTCATGCTCTGAAAGGTTAGCACTAATAATAACATGATATATCTCTTTCTCATCAATATAAGCATATTTAAGAGTATCATGTAAAGGTTTAAGCTCAAACACAGGATCACTCTTAGGTGGAGGGAGATCCCCTAGGATTTCAACAGGCAAGCTGTGTTTCAAAACAGGTCCCTGTTTAAAGAATACTTCATCTATTTCCCTTCTTTCATTCATAAACATATCATTTTCATGATCTAGCAAATATTGTTCTAAAGGATCAGTAGGAGGCACGGCAATAGAAGCAAGACCACTAATTTCATCTTTACTCGGCAATTCTTTATCATGGGGTTGTCTACAAAATTTAGCAAAATTAAACTCATGAGACATATCCCCTAAACCAACAGAAACAATATCCTTATTGCAGTCTATCTTAGCATTAACAGTATTCAAAAAGGGTCTACCAAATATAATGGGACAAAAGTCATCTTGTGGGGAACCAAGAACAAGAAAACCAGCAGGGTATTTAACTTTCCCACACAAGACTTCAACATCTCTAACAATCCCAATTGGTGAAATAGTATCTCTGTTGGCAAGCTCAATTGTAACATCTATCTCTTCTATCTCAGCAGGTGCAATATCATGCATAATTTCTTTGTATAAGGAATGAGGTATTGCGCTTGCACTAGCACCCATATCACATAAGCCATGATAGCAATGATCTCCTATTTTAACAGAAATAACAGGCATGCCTACAACAGATCTATGTTTATTTTTAGTATATGGTCTAGCAGTTCTAGCAGATTCATTGCAGAAGTAAATAACATGCCCATCAATATTATCGGCCAAGAGATCTTTAACCATAGAAACACTAGGTTTAACTTTAATTTTCTCAAGGGGTTTAGGTGTCTTAATATTACTTTTGTTAACCACAGTTGAAGCTTTAGCATGATCCTTTATTCTAACAGGGAAAGGTGGTTTCTCAATATAAGCAGTAGGAACAACATGATCATTATAAGTGATAGTCTTTTCTTCAACTTTAATAGGTGCAACTAATTTTACTTCAATGGAAGGATTATATTTAAACCACTTCTCCTTAGGGAGATCAACAGGAGTAGAAAAAGATTCACAGAAAGAAGCTACTATCTCAGAGTCAAGTCCATATTTAGTGCCAAATTCATGAAAAGCATCGGTATCCATAAAAGATTCAACACAATCAAACTTAGGTGTTGTACCTGACTCCTTACCTTCATCGAGGTCCCAATCTTCAGAGTTGCGTTTAATTATTTCCAATAAATCCCATTTGAATTCAATAGTCTTCATCATAAAAGATTTAGTACAAGAAGTATTGAGCATGGAGCGATTACTGAGAGAAAGCCGAGCATAATTTTTTTGAATAATCATTTATTTTGAGAGATCATAATTGGGGCATGAATATAACATTGACTTAAGCCTCCCCCAAGCTTGAGTGATGCTTTCTCCTTCGTGAGGCCAAAAATTATATATATATATAATTACGATCACGATGAACAAGATGCATAGGATAAAACTTCTGATGAAATTCCAATTTCAATCGTTTGTAGTTCCATGATCCCATATCATCACATAGCCTATACCATGTCAATGCCTATCCCTTAAAAGATAAAGGGAATAACTTATTCTTGATAACATCATCGGGCATACCTACAAGCTTAAATAATCCACAAACTTCATCCACATAGATTAAGTGTAAATTGGGATGCAATGTTCCATCTCCTGCAAAAGGATTAGCTAGCAGTTTCTCTATCATACCTGAAGGAATTTCAAAGTAAACATTTTAGTAGGTTCAGTAGGTTGAGGAGCAACTATTTGCTCTACTGGTCGGGGTGAAGATACCCCGAACAAGCACCTCAAAGGATTATGTTCCATAATAACAAGTGACAGTAAATTTCAGCACACTATATAAATTTTTCCTTACCAAATTCCACCTACCAAAGGCGCTTCACTCCCCGACAACGGCGCCAGAAAAGAGTCTTGATGACCCACAAGTGTAGGGGATCTATCATAGCCTTTTCGATAAGTAAGAGTGTCGAACCCAACGAGGAGCAGAAGGAAATGATAAGCAGTTTTCAGTAAGGTATTCTCTGCAAGCACTGAAATTATCGGTAACAGATAGTTTTGTGATAAGGTAATTTATAACGAGTAGCAAGTAATAAAAGTAAATAAGGTGCAGCAAGATGGACCAATCATTTTTGTAGCAAAGGACAAGCCTGGACAAACTCTTATATGAAGGAAAGCGCTCCCAAGGACACATGGGAATTATCGTCAAGCTAGTTTTCATCATGTTCATATGATTCGCATTCGGTACTTTGATAATTTGATATGTGGGTGGACCGGTGCTTGGTTACTGTCCTTACTTGGAGAAGCATCCCACTTATGATTAACCCCCATTGCAAGCATCCGCAACTACAACAGAAGTATTAAGGTAAACCTAACCATAGCATGAAACATATGGATCCAAATCAGCCCCTTATGAAGCAACGCATAAACTAGGGTTTAATCTTCTGTCACTCTAGCAACCCATCATATACTTATTACTTCCCAATGCCTCCCTCTAGGCCCAAACAATGGTGAAGTGTCATGTAGTCGACGTTCACATGACACCACTAGAGGGATGACAACATACATCTCATCAAAATATCGAACGAATACCAAATTCACATGACTACTTATAGCAAGACTTCTCCCATGTCCTCAGGAACAAACGTAACTACTCACGAATCATATTCATGTTCATAATCAGAGGGGTATTAATATGCATAATGGATCTGAACATATGATCTTCCACCAAGTAAACCAACTAGCATCAACTACAAGGAGTAATCAACACTACTAGCAACCCACAGGTAGCAATCTGAGGTTTGGATACAAAGATTAGATACAAGAGATGAACTAGAGTTTGAGATGAGATGGTGCTAGTGAAGATGTTGATGGAGATTGACCCCCTCCCGATGAGAGGATCGTTGGTGATGACGATGGTGATGATTTCCCCCTCCCGGAGGGAAGTTTCCAGGCAGAACAGCTCTGCCGGAGCCCTAGATTGGTTCCGCCTCGTGGCGGCGGAGTTTCTTTCCGAAAGCTTTCTTATGATTTTTTCCTCGACGAAAGACTCCATATAGCCAAAGATGGGCATCGGAGGGCCACCAGGGGGCCCATGAGGCAGGGGGCGCGCCCAGGGGGGTAGGGCGCGCCCTCACCCTCGTGGACAGTGGGTGGCCCCCCCTCTGGTACTTCTTTCACCCAATATTTTTTATATATACTGAAAATAATTCCCATGCAGTTTCAGGACTTTTGGAGCTGTGCAGAATAGGTCTATAATATTTGCTCCTTTTCTAGCCCAGAATTCCAGCTGCCGGCATTCTCCCTCTTCAGGTAAACCTTGTAAAATAAGAGAGAATAGGCATAAGTATTGTAACATAATGTGTAATAACATCCCGTAATGCAATAAATATCAATATAAAAGCATGATGCAAAATGGACGTATCAACTCTCCCAAGCTTAGACCTCACTTGTCCTCAAGCGAAAGCCGATATCGAAAAATATGTCCACATGTTTAGAGATAGAGGTGTCGATAAAATAAAATACGGACATGAGGGCATAATGATTATTCTTAGAACAACAACATATATATATATATTGTCGTATGAACTCCCATGCTAAAGTAACAATTCATGCACATACTCAAGTATGAATCGGAAACTTCATTGAAAACTAACAAACTATAATTTCAGTCATTGAAGCAATTGCAATTTATCATAACATAGGAAAGAGTCAATATAAGAGCTTCTCAGTGATACGTCTCCAACGTATCTATAACTTTTGATTGTTCCATGCTATTATATTATCTGTTTTGGATGATAACAGGCTTTATTTTACACTTTTATATTATTTTTGGGACTAACCTATTAATCGGAGGCCCAACCCAAATTGTTGTTTTTTGCCTATTTCAGTGTTTCGTAGAAAAGGAATATCAAACGGAGTCCAAATGGAATGAAACCTTCGGGAGCGTGATTTTTGGAACAAACGTGATCCAGACGACTTGGAGTGGACGTCAAGCAATCAACAAGGAGGCCATGAGGCAGGGGGCGCGCCCTCTACCCTCGTGGCCCCCTCGTTGCTCCACTGACCTTCTTCTTCCTCCTATATATATCCATATACCCCGCAAACATCCAGGAGCACCACGAAACCCTATTTCCACCACCGAAACCTTCTGTACCCAAGAGATCCCATCTCGGGGCCATTTCCGGAGCTCCGCCGGAGGGGGCATTGATCACGGAGGGCCTCTACATCAACTCCATGGCCCCTCCGATGATGTGTGAGTAGTTTACCTCAGACCTTCGGGTCCATAGCTAGTAGCTAGATGGCTTCTTCTCTCTCTTTGGATCTCAATACAAAGTTCTCCTCGATTCTCTTGGAGATCTAGTCGATGTAACTCTTGTTTTGTGGTGTGTTTGTCGAGATCCGATGAATTGTGGGTTTATGATCAAGTTTATCTATGAAAAATATTTGAATCTCCTCTGAATTCTTTTATGTATGATTTGTTTATCTTTGCAAGTCTCTTCGAATTATCAGTTTGGTTTGGCCTACTAGATTGATCTTTCTTGCAATGGGAGAAGTGCTTAGCTTTGGGTTCAATCTTGCGGTGCTCGATCCCAGTGACAGAAAGGGAAATGACACATATTGTATTGTTGCCATCGAGGATAAAAAGATGGGGTTTACATCATATTGCATGAGTTTATCCCTCTACATCATGTCATCTTGCTTAAGGCGTTACTCTGTTCTTATGAACTTAATACTCTAGATGCATGCTGGATAGCGGTCGATGTGTAGTAGATGCAGGTAGGAGTCGGTCTACTTGTCATGGACATGATGCCTATATACATGATCATACCTAGATATTCTCATAATTATTCGCTTTTGTATCAATTGCTCGACAGTAATTTGTTCACCCACCGTAATACTTATGCTATCTTGAGAGAAGCCACTAGTGAAACCTATGGCCCCCGGGTCTATTTTCCATCATAGAAGTTACCAATCTATTTTATTTTGCAATCTTTACTTTCAATCTATATAATAAAAATACCAAAAATGCTTATCTTATTATTATCATCTCTATCAGATCTCACTCTTGCAAGTGGTCATGAAGGGATTGACAACCCCTTAATCGCGTTGGTTGCGAGGTTCTTATTTGTTTGTGTAGGTACGAGGTGACTCGCACGCGGTCTCCTACTGGATTGATACCTTGGTTCTCAAAAACTGAGGGAAATACTTACGCTGCTTTACTACACCACCCTTTCCTCTTCAAGGGAAAACCAACGCAGTGCTCAAGAGGTAGCACTCAGCAAGTCCACATACTCAACCATCTTTTAGTCTTTCATAATTGCTAACACTCACGCGATATTTATGGTTATGAAGTTTTAATCGGACACAGAGAAAGACAGGGGCTTATAGTTTTGCCTCCCAACCTTTTACCTCAAGGGTAATGTCAACAATAATAGTTCATGAAAACCCACATCCAATTAGCCATATATATCAGGATCCTTCCAACACATTGTGCTTGCCAAAGGGTAAAATGTAAAAAGGAAAGGTGAATATCACCATGACTCTTGCATGAAGTATAAGGCAAGAATAACAGATAGGCTCTTCGCAGAGGGAAGCAGAGGTTGTCATGTGCTTTTATGGATGCACGAAATCTTAATGCAAAAGAACGTCACTTTATATTGCCACTTGTGATATGGACCATTATTATGCAGTCCTTCGCTTTTATTTCTTCCACATCACAAGATCGTCTAAAGCTTATTTTCTCCACACTAATAAGTCATACATATTTAGAGGGCAAGTCTTATTGCTTGCAACGATGACAACTTACTTGATGGATCTTTCTCAATCCATAGGTAGATATGGTGAACTCTCATGGAAAAACTAGGTTTAGGGATATTTGGAAGCACAAGTAGTATCTCTACTTGGTGCAAAGAAATTGGCTAGCAAGAGAGGGAAAGTCAACCTCAACATGTTGGATGATCCATGACAATATAATTTATCTCGGATGGAAGAAAACATAACCCATTACGTTGTCTTCCTTGTCCAACATCAACTCTTCTTGATAACATCATCGGGCATACCTGCAAGCTTAAATAATCCACAAACTTCATCCACATAGATTAAGTGTAAATCGGGATGCAATGTTCCATCTCCTGCAAAAGGATTAGCTAGCAGTTTCTCTATCATACCCGAAGGAATTTCAAAGTAAACATTTTTAGTAGGTTCAGTAGGTTGAGGAGCAACTCTTTGCTCTACTGGTCGGGGTGAAGATACCCCGAACAAGCCCCTCACAGGATTATGTTCCATAGTAACAAGTGACAGTAAATTTCAGCACACTACATAAATTTTCCCTTACCATATTCCACCTACCAAAGGCGCTTCACTCCCCGACAACGGCGCCAGAAAAGAGTCTTGATGACCCACAAGTGTAGGGGATCTATCGTAGCCTTTTCGATAAGTAAGAGTGTCGAACCCAACGAGGAGCATAAGGAAATGATAAGCAGTTTTCAGTAAGGTATTCTCTGCAAGCACTGAAATTATCGGTAACAGATAGTTTTGTGATAAGGTAATTTGTAACGAGTAGCAAGTAATAAAAGTAAATAAGGTGCAGCAATATGGCCCAATCCTTTTTGTAGCAAAGGACAAGCCTGGACAAACTCTTATATGAAGGAAAGGCGCTCCCGAGGACACATGGGAATTATCGTCAAGCTAGTTTTCATCATGTTCATATGATTCACGTTCGGTACTTTGATAATTTGATATGTGGGTGGACCGGTGCTTGGGTACTGTCCTTAAATGTACAAGCATTGCACTTATGATTAACCCCCATTGCAAGCATCCACAACTACAACAGAAGTATTAAGGTAAACCTAACCATAGCATGAAACATATGGATCCAAATCCGCCCCGTACGAAGCAACACATAAACTAGGGTTTAAGCTTATGTCACTCTAGCAACCCATCATCTACTTATTACTTCCCAATGCCTCCCTCTAGGCCCAAACAATGGTGAAGTGTCATGTAGTCGACGTTCACATGACACCACTAGAGGGATGACAACATACATCTCATCAAAATATCGAACGAATACCAAATTCACATGACTACTTATAGCAAGACTTCTCCCATGTCCTCAGGAACAAACGTAACTACTCACAAAGCATATTCATGTTCATAATCAGAGGGGTATTAATATGCATAATGGATTTGAACATATGATCTTCCACCAAGTAAACCAACTAGCATCAACTACAAGGAGTAATCAACACTACTAGCAACCCACAGGTAGCAATCTGAGGTTTGGATACAAAGATTGGATACAGGAGATGAACTAGGGTTTGAGATGAGATGGTGCTGGTGAAGATGTTGATGGAGATTGACCCCCTCCCAATGAGAGGATCGTTGGTGATGATGATGGTGATGATTTCCCCCCTCCTAGAGGGAAGTTTCCCCGGCAGAACAGCTCTGCCGGAGCCCCAGATAGGTTCCGCCTCGTGGCGGCGGAGTTTCTTCCCGAAAGCTTGATTATGAATTTTTCCTCGACGAAAGACTCCATATAGCCAAAGATGGGCATCGGAGGGCCACCAGAGGGCCCATGAGGCAGGGGGGC
This sequence comes from Triticum urartu, assembly GCF_003073215.2. NCBI lineage: Eukaryota > Viridiplantae > Streptophyta > Magnoliopsida > Poales > Poaceae > Triticum > Triticum urartu. The sequence continues at coordinate 402,596,743 of NC_053027.1, read as the reverse complement.
ATGCCCAGGGGGTAGGGCGCGCCCCCACCCTCGTGGACGGTGGGTGGCCCCCCTCTGGTACTTCTTTCGCCCAATATTTTTATATATTCTGAAAATAATTCCCGTGGAGTTTGAGGACTTTTGGAGCTGTGTAGAATACGTCTATAATATTTGCTCCTTTTCCAGCCCAGAATTATAGCTCCCGGCATTCTCCCTCTTCAGGTAAACCTTGTAAAATAAGAGAGAATAGGCATAAGTATTGTGACATAATGTGTAATAACATCCCATAATGCAATAAATATCGATATAAAAGCATGATGAAAAATGGACGTATCATCAATCCAGTTGGACACAACACACAAGTCACCTAGTACCTGCACAAACAATCAAGAACCTTGCAACCAAGGCGATAAAGGGGTTGTCAATCCCTTCACGGTCACTCGCAAAAGTGAGATCTGATAAAGATAGTAAGATAAATATTTTTGGTATTTTATTGTATAGATTGGAAAGTAAAGATTGCAAAATAGTAAACGAGATGTGATGTAGATAAAAGAGATGCAATGTAATAAGAAAGAGACCCGGGGGCCATAGGTTTCACTAGTTGCTTCTCTCAAGATAGCATGTATTACAGTGGGTGAACAAATTACTGCCGAGCAATTGATAGAAAAGCGTATAGTTATGAAGATATCTAAGGCAATGATCATGAATATAGGCATCATGGCCGTGTCAAGTAGATCGAAACGATTCTGCATCTACTACTATTACTCCACACATCGACCACTATCCAGCATGCATCTAGAGTATTAAGTTCATAAGAACAGAGTAACGCTTTAAGCAAGATGGCATGATGTAGAGGGATAAACTCAAACAATATGATATAAACCCCATCTTTTTATCCTCGATGGCAACAATACAATACGTGAAGGAAATATGCCCTAGAGGCAGTAATAAAGTTGTTATTTATATTTACTTATATCATGATAAATGTTTATTATTCGTGCTAGAATTGTATTAACCGGAAACTTAGTACATGTGTGAATACATTGACAAACAGAGTGTCACTAATATGCCTCTACTTGATTAGCTCGTTAATCAAAGATGGTTAAGTTTCCTAGCCATAGACATGAATTATCATTTGATGAACGGGATCACATCATTAGAGAATGATGTGATTGACTTGATCCATCTGTTAGCTTAGCACTATGATCGTTTAGTTTATTGCTACTGCTTTCTCCATAACTTATACATGTTCCTATGACTATGAGATTATGCAACTCCCGAATACCGGAGGAACACTTATTGTGCTATCAAACGTCACAGGTAACTGGGTGATTATAAAGATGCTCTACAGGTGTCTCCGATGGTGTTTGTTGAGTTGGCATAGATCGAGATTAGGATTTGTCACTTCGATTGTCGGAGAGGTATCTCTGGGCCCTCTCGGTAATGCACATCACTATAAGCCTTGCAAGCAATGTGACTAATGAGTTAGTTGCGGGATGTTGCATTACGAAATGAGTAAAGAGACTTGCCAGTAACGAGATTGAACTAGGTATGATGATACCGACGATCGAATCTCGGGCAAGTAACATACCCATGACAAAGGGAACAACGTATGTTGTTATGCGGTCTGACCGATAAAGATCTTCGTAGAATATGTAGGCACCAATATGAGCATCCAGGTTCCGCTATTGGTTATTGACCAGAGATGAGTCTCGATCATGTCTATATAGTTCTCGAACCCATAGGGTCCACACGCTTAACGTTCGATGACGTTCGGTATTATGAGTTTATGTGTTTTGATGTACCGAAGATAGTTCAGAGTCCCGGATGTGATCACGGACATGACGAGGATTCTCAAAATGGTTGATACATGAAGATTGATATATTGGAAGGTTATGTTTGGACACCGGAATGGTTTCAGATGAGTTCGGGCATATATCAGAGTATCGGGGGGGGGGGGGGGGTTACCGGAACCCCCCCGAGGCTAAATGGGCCTACATGGGCTTTAGTTGAAGAGAGAGAAGGCGGCCAAGAGGTAGGGGCGTGCCCCCCAAGCCTAATCCGAATTGGGAGGGGGGCTGGCCCCCTTTCCTTCTTCTTCTCTTCCCCTTCCTTCCCCCTCCTATTAGGACTAGGAAAGGGGGGAAACCTACTCCTAGTAGGAGTAGGAATCCCCCTTGGGTGTGCACCATGAGGGCCGGCCGGCCCCCTCCTCCCCTCCTTTATATACGGGGGAGGGGGCACCCCATAGACACACAAGTTGACAATTATTTTAGCCGTGTGCGGTGCCCTCGTCCACAGATACACACCTCGGTCATATAGTCATAGTGCTTAGGCGAAGCCCTACGCCAGTAACTTCATCATCACCATCAACACGCCATCGTGCTGAAGAAACTCTCCCTCATCCTCATCTGGATCAAGAGTACGAGGGATGTCACCGAGCTGAACGTGTGCAGATTGTGGAGGTGCCATGTGTTCGGTACTTGATCAGTTGGATCACAAAGACGTTCGACTACATCAACCGCGTTTCTGAACGCTTCCGCTTTCGGTCTACGAGGGTACGTAGACATACTATCCCCTCACGTTGCTATGCATGCCTAGATAGATCTTGCGTGATCATAGGAATTTTATGAAATACCGCGTTCCCCAACAGTGGCATCCGAGCCAGGTCTATGCGTAGATGTTATATGCACGAGTAGAACACAACGGAGTTTTGGGCGTGGGTATATACATATTGCTTGCCGTCACTAGTTGAATCTTGATTCGGCGGTATTGTTGGATGAAGCGGCCCAAACCGACATTACATGACCGCGTTCATGAGACTGGTTCTACTGTCATGCTTTGCACACAGGTGGCTAGTGGGTGTCTGTTGCTCCAAGTTTAGTTGAATCGGTTTCAATGAATAGGGTTCATTCTGAATATCAAAAAGCAATCACTATACCGCGTTGTGGTTTTTGATGCGTAAGTAAGAACGGTTCTTGCTAAGCCCGTAGCAGCCACGTAAAACTTGCAACAACAAAGTAGAGGACGTCTAACTTGTTTTTGCAGGGCATGTTGTGATGTGATATGGTCAAGACGTGATTATATAAATTTTTGCATGAGATGATCATGTTTTGTAACACAGTTATCGGCAACTGGCAGGAGCCATATGGTTGTCGCTTTATTGTATGAAATGCAATCACCATGTAATTGCTTTACTTTATCACTAAGAGGTAGCGATAGTCATAGAAGCAATAGTTGGCGAGATGACAACGATGCTATGATGGAGATCAAGGTGTCATGCCGGTGACGATGGTGATCATGCCAGTGCTTTGGAGATGGAGATCAAAGGCACAAGATGATGATGGCCATATCATATCACTTATATTGATTGCATGTGATGTTTATCATTTGTGCATCTTATTTTTCTTAGTATGGCGGTAGCATTATAAGATGTCTCTCACTAAATTTCAAGGTATAAGTGTTCTCCCTGAGTATGCACCGTTGCTACAGTTCATCATGCCGAGACACCACGTGATGATCGGGTGTGATAAGCTCTACGTTCACATACAATGAGTGCAAGCCAGTTTTGCACAAGCAGAATACTCGGGTTAAACTTGACGAGCCTAGCATATACAGATATGGCCTCGGAACACTGGGACCGAAAGGTCGAGCGTGAATCATATAGTAGATATGATCAACATAGTGATGTTCACCATTGAAAACTACTCCATCTCACGTGATGATCGGACATGGTTTAGTTGATATGGATCACGTGATCACTTAGATGATTAGAGGGATGTCTATCTAAGTGGGAGTTCTTAAGTAATATGATTAATTAAACTTTAATTTATCATGAACTTAGTACCTGATAGCATTTTGCACGTCTATGTTGTTGTAGATAAATGGCCCGTGCTACTGTTCCTTTGAATTTTAATGCGTTCCTAGAGAAAGCTAAGTTGAAAGATGATGGTAGCAAATACACAGACTCGGTCCGTAAATTGAGGATTATCCTCATTGCTGCACAGAAGAATTGCCTCCTGGAAGCACTGCTGGGTGACAAGCCTCACTACAAAAAAATACACTTCCGTGATGATACGTGTTTGTCACAGTAGGTCACGTTTTCTGTCATGCATGTACATCCATGAAAAATTTATGATAGTAAGATAGTCACACCTGTGATGTCGTAGAAGTGTTCCATGACATTACCAAAATTATCATCACGGAAGTGTCCACTTCCATGACGATAAATCGCGCATCACAGAAGTGCTTTTGTCAAGGGTGACCGACACGTGGCATCCACCGTAACGGAATGCCGTTAAGCTATCGGGTCCGGTTTTGGATCCGATAACCCATTAACAGCCCCGACCAATGGCGATTTTCCACATGTAAAATCATCATTGGCTGGAGGAAAGACGTGTCAGCTCACCGTTGGGACAGATGTCATCCACTCATTGGACCCAAAGCGCCTATGATACGCCGACACGTGGTACGGCCCAACAGAGGCCCATTACTGTGAAAAGGCCGGCCTGTTTGACTTGGTCAAAAGGTGGCGGGTCAGCCCATGGGAAGCCTGTTAACGGCATGTTCGCATATAGCCCATTTACAGCCCGCTATCCCAGGGCCTGTTTACGGCCTATCCGAATTAGGCCCAGTAGCGTCATCTGGGCCGTCCAATATAATTCCAGCCCGTTTTAACTTCCGGCCCATGTATGGCCCATGATGTCTTTCGGCCCATATGAGGCCCTTAGTAACCCTTGGCCCCTTAATGGCCCGTGGCAAAACTGGCCCGTAATGAACAGTGCATCACTTTATACCCATTAACGGCCCATTATTCCGTTGGGCCGTTTCCAGCCCATGATATCTTTGGGCCTTCTCAGGGCCCATTTATTCTTGGGCTCATTTCCAGCATTCGGTTACTTCTGGCCCGTTACTGTCATTTTCTGCTTGTGGGCCAAATTCAGCCCGTGGTTACAGTCGGCCCGTTTGTGGCCCGTTAATACATTGAGCCGTTTTCATGTCGAAAAAACCTATTGGGCTGTTTTCATAGAGTTATCAAATACGACCAATAAACGGCCCGTTATTGTCCACGAATAGTACGCCCATGATTGGTGAAATGACGATACGCCCGGTAGAAGGCCCATGGATCGTATGGCCCGTAAAAGGCCCATGGATCGTACGGCTCGTAAAAGGCCCATGGATCCTACGGCCCGTATAGAAGGCCAATGGATCCTACGGCCCATAGAAGGCCCATGGATCATACGGCCCGCAGGAGGCCCATGGTTACAACAGTCCGTGTGTTTCCATGATTATTTTGGCCTAGTTTCCAAAAATTGGTTATTGTGGCCACTAGAAAAACACAGAAAAAGAACTGTAGTGACTACAACCAAACAACTAAACAAGACAATAAGGAAATAAATAAGCAAGCAATTAACGCTAGCCTATTACCGCTATTACACATATTACATCCACTAGGCATCAAAGTTCGCCACCAGTGCAAATATAGGGAACAAAGCAACATATTACATACATTGGCCGTCAAAATTGGCCAACAGTGCAAATAAACGCGGCAACACACCAAGAGCATAACTGAAACAACTTCAGAAGAGCTCAAGAAACATGGTATCCACCATGCTGGCAATAAGCTTAGCAAGCTTATTAGCTTTGTCCTGTTTGACGCTAAAATCCTCCAACGCTTGCTGTTGCATCAGAAAGTATGCATCTGAATGCTCCAGGGGTATGCATCTGAATGCTCCAGGGACTTCCGCAGTCCTTCCGCTTCTTGTCGCAGCACAGTTGATCGATGTCTTTCAGCTTGTAGTTGAGACTCAAGAAACTGAACTGATTCAGACAGTGAGTTTGAATAGCTTGTGCAAGCGGTAGTGGCCAGTAACTCCAACACTAAACCAAGACAGGACTTTGGGGTTGTCTCACTGTCTTCGAGATAGTCTTCCTTAGCTGTTTTATCAGCTTTGTTGGAGACCAACAAGGATGTGTCACTATCCTGAACCTTATCTGCATTACTTCCTTTACCATTGCTTAATAAGGCACTCTTCCCCAATATTCTGTCAACATTCTAAAAGAAGAAACAAGCAGACACATAACAGTTTAGCATGTACTAGTATATGAAACTCATTTCGATGAACCAGTTCATTAGTAAGGTGGACAGGATTAAACTACCAAGTCTTCTATTGCCAAGTACTAGTACATAATAAAAACATCAAACAAACATATATCTATGTCCTATGGTCACTGCATTGTCTTGCCAAATCAAAATAGAGACACGGTTCAAATCATATAAGTTCAAGACAAAGCAGCAGTGAAAGAATACAAAGCGTGGGAAACTACACGGCACAACAAGATTTTAGATGGGTACCACGGGTCTACATGTACAACAACACTATTGGCTCTGTTGTGATGCTAGTAATGTGCATGATATGAGAAGTCAACTGTATACACAATTGAAATTGAAATCAACAGATCTATTGACAAGAGCAAGCCTGTTAAAGAAACATGCGTGCACATACTTGCTGTGCCATTGAAGTTTCGATTGGATCCTTCAATTTAAAAATAAGTTTGTATGAGTAAATACAGTGATACAAGAGCAAAGCAGTATGCATGATAGCAATCATAGTTAAAAAAAGGCATTTTCCTTCATCTTCAGTATAATATTTCCTAGATGGGAAGATACGCACATACAATTTAACAACATCAAATGCGATAGATGCTAAACTACGACTAGCTGGTTGTGCTTCCTCCATAGGAATAGGCATACTAACTGGTGGAGTTAGGGTTTGCCGTGGTAGTACTGGCCCTTTGGGCACTGGAGCTGCCTTACTAACTGCTCTTGTTTGGGAGCTCTGTGGTGGAGATGGTGCTGTGTCAACAGGAACTGGGTTACTATATGCTGGGGTTGGGGTTAGATTGGGTGAAGCTGGTTCTCTGTCCATCGTAGTAGGGGTACAATCTGCGAGAGTTTGGGTTATGTGTGGTAGCGCTGGTTCTCGTGCATGTACAACCGGGGTGCTATCTCCACCAAGAGGTAGCACTGTTTTATTTGAAGACCGTGTTTTTAGTCCGCTAGATGCTGGCATCACCCGCTCCAATTCAAATGGCTGATAAACAGGAAACATAGTTGAATGTACAGACATTGTATGAGAGATAGATGCAATAGATAGTGTGGAAGAAAGAGGGCATGAAATAGTTGACATGTATATTGTTTAACTAAAACGGATAGCATGACATAATTTCACATATCGGATGTCTATCTAAACTGGATAGCATAGCATAACATAATTCAAAGATACGATGGATAACTAAACATGATCGCATGACATAATTCACCTACATGTTATCTAAGTAATCAGGATCGCGTCATTTAATTCACATATGTGATTTATATGCTAAACAGAGGGCATTAGATATGATGTCTGAACTAAGAACATGGTGTTGAATATTGTGTATATGATGTCTAATCTATGCAATGCAAGACACCATATGCATGATATGAGCAGTATAACCGTGCCAAGTTAGAGCATACACCTCGGTGGGGAAATAAGACTGGTCATCTGTCTCTGAATCCATCTCTGAGGAGCTATCAGGACCCAACAAGAGATCTGCTCCGACAGGTAGCACTGTATGTGCTGAAGGCCTTGTTTTCACTCCAGATTTTTCAATCTCCCACCCGAATGGCTGATTCACAGGAATAGTAGTTTAATGTACAAACATTGTAGACAAATGGAAATGTAATGAAGAAAATGATGGGCAAGATATCATTCAAATATATGATGCCTGGTTAATCAGGATGGCATTGCACATTTCACGTATATTATGGCTGGCTAAAAGACATGAGACTGCACAATTCCCATATATGATATAGAAACTAAACAGGTGGTATTATAGAACATGTCTAAACTAAGCAGATGACATATATGATGTCAAAAGTAGGCACTGCAAGGCAACATATGCATGATATGACTAACATCATCATGCCAAGGTAGAGCAAACACCTTGGGGGTAAATAGGAGTGGTCAGCGGCGTCTGAATCCACCTCAGAACAGATATCTTCCTCTAGATTACAATCTAGAGAGGGGTGGGGAGGGTTTGCCATTGAACCCACCATGGAGCGATGTCTGCATGACATTGTATTGCCGCGCAAAACTCTTCTCTTTTTCTCTACATGTTCAGCATGACTGTGTACAATATCTGACATGCATACGAAAAAAATATGGTGAGATTATGTAAGGAGAGCATGCATAAATTTAGAGTGATGGTAACAACCAGTGGATGGATCCAAAAATAATGATAGCAGGCTGATGATTGCTTTAATTTAATAAAAAGACAGATGATAATTGCTTTACTATTTGTTTCCCACCCAAGATGAACAACATAGTCATACCCTAGGTGAACTAGATATTAGACAGAGATACTATTAATTGCTTCCTCAATATGTTCCCCACAACTAATTTAGAACTCAAGTTTGAACATTAATTTGGACCTGACTTGGAGTCCAAGAGGTGAACATGACAATAAAGTAGCAGGCAATTTTAAGCAATGCATAACATAAGCAGAAACAAAAGAGTGCGACCTCTCTTGTGGACCCGTGTACTCCTCAGGTTCATCTGCTGAGTCCATGATGGTGATGCCGTTGCGGTGGGTGCCGGTGGCAGGGAAGGAGATCTGAGGCGGCGAAAGACGGTCAGGAGTCGTGATGTCTGGTTTGGTGGATGTTTCTGTCGATGGAGCAACTCAGTTGAGGTGGACAACGTCGCGGCAGGAGCAGGACAAACCACACAAAGTTCCTTCGACACGTACCTATAACTGAAGTAATTCTGTAAGGGCTCATTTGGCTTGCATGATTCTAAAAACGCAGGGATATGAAAAACACCAGAATAGGATATGAATGCACATGGTAAACAGAGCATTTGTAAACACATGATTTCTGTCAACTTGAGTATTTGGTTTACAGGAATTGGAAGAGCAGAGGAATGCAAAGAAACATGGCCAAAATAAAGTGAAACCATATGAAAGCGTGTACAGTTAAAATGTTATTCTGCCACTAATGCACTTGGTCTTGTTTTCATGCATATGATTTTGAAAAGTAGGTATAGGTGGATGTTTTGCTTCATTCCTTTCAACAAAATGCATGAATAATTGAATAGTAGAGTGCCATTGGAAAATTCCCTATTGCTATGTTTTTCCGTTGAACCAAAATAGCCCTAATGGATCGACATGAATGTATAGTAATAAGTGATGCAACAAGTGTACAACCTATTTGTCGTAGCCGTGTCGACCTTAGCATCATTGGGTTGGTCGCTGAAGCAGTTGAGGCAGAGGTGGCTGTCGGAGGTGTGGAGGAAGATCTGAGGAATCTGTAGACCGCGTCCAGGGCACTGCTCTGTTGTGATGGATTGTTCTGTCGTTGGAGCAACCCCGGTGAGCCGTAAGACTTCAAGGCTGAAGCAGCACAAGACAGACATCATCCATCTCAAGTGGGATTCTAGTAGCATCTCCAATAGATGATGTAAAATAGATGTAAAATTTACATCACGAAAAACCACCTGACTACAACAGATGAGGTAAAAACTGTTGACTCTGAACTTAACTGTCGAAACTGAAATTTACTATGGAATCTGAATGTTACTGTCGAAACTGAATGCAATGGTAGCAGAGAGGCACTTGACATGTAGTTTAGGGAGGGACTGCAGTTCATCTTCAACCTGCACCCCCCTTAGCCGCCAGCCACCACCGGCCAAACCGCCGACCCTAGCACCGCCTCGCCGCCCCGAAACAACTCCCCACCGCCGGTCTGCCGCTGCCCCGGCCAGCCCTATAGGCCCCCCGCCCCCACCCTGAACCCTAAGATAGATAGTGGGGTACCTCTCCGGCGAGCCCCCGTCCCCGTTGCCAGTGGTTCTTCCTTAACTCCGGCGAGCCCCCCACCCCCTGAAAATCGACTGACCCAACAGTCGATTCAGTCGACTAAAGTGTAGCTAAACCGGAGCAGAGCAGCAGCACGAGCAAGGGGGAGAGCAGCAGCAGCAGCGCGAGTGGGAGCCAGAGCAACAAGATCAGATCCGGCTGGTATGGAGAGCCGCCGTGGAGATGTCGCCCGCGGCGCCTGCTTCAAGGTAGCCGCTCCATGGGGGTGCAGGATGGAGCACTGTCGGCGCCGGGAGGTCGAGGTAAGGAGAAGGTGTGATGCAATGAGTGTACAACCTCTTTGGTGGCGCCGAGTAGGCCTCGGCTTCGTCTAAGGAGTCGGTGAGGATGCTGCGGTTCCGGTGGAGCAGGTTAAGGCGGCGCTGTGGGGATGGAGCAGCCGCGATAGACAAGGCGATTGTTGGAGCAGCTCCTTGGAGGTGGAGGACGGGGCGGCTGAACCAGCGGGACGATGAGATGGACGACGGATCCTCATCCAGGGAGGTGGACGAGGGACGTCGAGCTGTTGCGGTGGACGACGTCGTCAGGGAAGAGGCTCCGGCCGGGCAGCGGTGAGGTGGCAGACGGAGGAGGGTGGAGTTTCGCGGCTGGAGCGGAGAGTTTATGGTGGCCTAAGATTTCGAATGGCAAAAAGGAGGCGATGGGAGGGGGTGAACGATGACTTAGGGACGCGCTTGTCCAAAATGTAGGGTGTGTTACAAAAGTACCCCGCACCGATTTGATCTAGCGGCCCTTTCGGGTCAGGGTTAGAAGGGGGATTTCACGTGTCGGGATTTGGTAGCTGGAGGGAATTTTCGCGCGCGTTGTAATTTCGGGATAGCAAGGCACGGGTTGTGAAGGCGCCAGTTTTGGGAGCACGATATCTGAATTTTCAGGATATAACAAGGCGCGGGTTGAATTTTAGGGACAAGCCTAACATGTAATATTGTACTTCCCTCAACCAAAAAGAAAACAAAAAAAATAAAACTATTCACACCACACAAAGAGAGAGTCTTGCCCCGTTTTACTATAAAAATGCTATTTAAAGCTACTCATACCAACAATTTAGTGCAATTAAATGCTATTCAGTAGTATGAATCCATGTTATGTCCAATTAATTTTTTTCGCTTGCTGTATAATGCATGTAACCTACTCATACCAACATTTTAGTGCATTCCAAATGTCTATACTACCGCTACAGTTCAAACTGAATTTGAATTCATTTCTCTATTTCAATAACAATCTACAATCATGATTGTTGCCAACTTCAACCTTCATTCATGTATTACCTTAATAACACACCACATGATTACTATAGAGATAGAATGAACTATGTGTACTACATGAACTCAGATTCTATTTTTTGAATACACTTGATGTTGATTCCAAATAATAGTACATTTGATGTACTAACTATATATTCATAATCTAAACCATGTTCCATACGTGTACACCGTGTTTATCACACATAGTATAGTGCCCCGCCCCCTACATTATGACAAGTATTTAGACCTGAGCTGCAAAAGCCACACATTAGCCCAAGTTATGATCAATGTTCTATATGTTATACGTAGTACTAGCAAGATGCCCATGTGTTCCACAGAACATCAACATGATCAAGGGGAGGCCTAATTTGCAAATATGGAGAGGGGTGTGGGTATCTTTTTTCAAAATTGCCATAGTTTCCTTGCTATCCGTCAGATAGAAATCGGACGACCTATATTGTAGGATGGCACCATCATCAACAACTCCGTTTTTATAAGAGTAGAGATAAAATATATTATATGTAGTATAACATGTTCATAACCACACCATGTGTATCACCGTTATATATATTCACACATGCGTCGGTTTAAAACACTATGATATATTCTTCAAATATCTGAATTCGCTTTTTATAATGAAGTATGATCCTCTATTCATCTTTTACACCCACACAATCCTCTTATCTTTGTAGCTAGCTAGCGCTAACTTTCTCTCATGCATGCAGACGCCCGCATCCCTCTAACCCTCCCTTAGCATTCTCTAGCTCCATCGCGCAAATTCGTCTTTTCACTTTAGGTCGTTCACCCACGGTGTGTGTAGTCCCCCTAGCTCCTTCTTTACGGCACACATCGATCGATATGCCTCTCTAGCCAGGTGTGCCTAGCACAAAACACAAGCTTGCCCTCTTGTCCTATCACCGTCCATGCCTCACTCCCACCACTCTTTTCATCGATCTCGTACTCGCACACTTCTCCCCATCGATATAGTATGACTCTCGCACCACCTCCTAGATGCATCCCTCTCTCTCTCTCTATCCTTCTCCACGTGCCTCATTTGCTTCTAACACACACATGCATGTATACCGATCGATCTCCCAACATATACCTAGGTCGATTTTAACTATTCCCCCCCATCGATCGATGTACCTCATAAGTTATGTCTCTCCTTTCTCTGACAAAGGACGATTGATCTACCTATGTAGTTATGTCTGCTTACCACATCCATATCGCCCCCTCATCATTCGTGCATGCCTCCTGACCCGTCTCTCACACGCACGTGCACAGACATGCAGCCATCCCCTCTCTTATTGATATTGCAGGCGTGCCCTCCGGTTGTCTAGCAAGCCTATCCCACCATTTGTTACAAGCAACTCCACTACCACCCCTCCAACACTCTAGCTCTGTCTCTCTCCCAACCTTATTCCTCTCATACACATATGCATGGATGCCGATCGATCTCCCTTAATACATGAGGTAGGCCTCTCTCCTCCTCCACACATATACCAGCCATTGTACCTCTATAGTTAATTAGGCCTCCCTCCCCCCACACACCGATAGTCAAGCGCTGTAGGTAGGTATCCATGCCACAGAGACAAATTGCACATGTCCCCTCACACGTTCCAGTAGGCCAGCCACTCTATATCTTTGACGTGGGCACACACAAATTCGATGGCACTCTTTATCGATCGCGCGCGCGCACACACACACATCATTCCTTTCTTCGATTCTATGGACACCTCAAGCCGATGATACCTCCACTCTCTTCTCGTGGATCACCCCCTCGATATATCCAGGACTCTGTTTCACACACATTGCATATGTTACATTTTTTGATTGACCCCACCCCTCCAAAAAACTCTCACAAACCCACACACTATATCTCTCTACGTTTGTATCTCTCTCACACAACCCCATGTAGGTGGTGTACGTATACAACAAGAGAATAGGTGCACCGTGCACGTACTCATGCTTCGTGCCCACCCACACCCGCGCAGGTACACGGTGGAGCTCATTTCTGTATGAAATGGCAGCCCATGTGCTAATTTGAACGCGTGTAGCGGTTGTTTACCTACGGAGGTCGTGTACCACGCGTGCACGAAACAAAGTTCGACTTGATGTGTTGGCGCGTTATTTTTAAATAAAGTTATATCGCTCAATGGCACGTACTCAGAATATAGAACGATTTTTATGGAGAAAAAGGTAGTCCGCTCCACTATATACAATGGAGCCTGCCTGCCTGGTTTGTCTCTCTTCAGAGTATCTCACACAAGGCTGCGGTGGCCTCTCTCTCTCACCGTTGGTCACTGATCCGGCTGCATCCCGTCCGCCAGCGGAAAGGGAGGACGTGCATCGTTTCTCCGTTCGACGGCGCCAAGGCAGCACATCCCGATCTGCGGTACACGCCGTTCTCTCTGACCAAGCTCCCGTGTGGTAGGGCCTACGTCACCTACTCGCTACCGCAGTATGGGCAGATTCCGCCCGCTGCCGCTCACCTAGTTACACCCCGACGACCTCCAAGTATCCCCTCCGGCCTTGCTCCACTGCCCGTCTTCCCACGTCCTGCATGTGGATCTTCCATAGTTCTTTGCCCAAAACGTAGCTCGTCTGGCGTACTGTCCATATTGCAATCTCGTCCTCACACCATTCTAGACAAACACAAACATGTTGTTATCTTCCGTTAGGACAAGGAATATGCTTCTTTTTTGTCATCGCATGTGTCATCAACTGTTATTGGCCAGTAATTGTTTCCTTTCTACCTCTTTTTTGCAAACAGGGCTATCCATTTCACCTCGTTGCTATTGCGACCTTTTGGTGAACTGCACAAATCACTTTTTTCTTAAGAGTGTTTTGTGCAGTTCTGCCAAAATGTCACATGAGCAACGTCTCTACATTTCATTGCGACTGTGCAAAGGGAGATTGGTCTTGCTCTATCATCCTCATCCAACTCCGAGCCTAATCTTCTCCAACTAGTTAGTCTTAAGAGAGACTGCAAAGGTGACCGGCTTCTATTTGTGTGTTTATTGTTTCATCAGCAGTCCTCCATTATCGTAATCACACTTAATATCTTTGCAGCAGGGACACTGAGCTCTATTTTAGTGGAACTGCACAAAATGATCGGAATGTTGCATGCTCCAGACAGCTACTTTTTTTCCAACATGCCTTGTTGATTTAGACAGAGCTGGGGGGACATTGCTGTCAATGAAAGCATGGATCAATTTTAATTTAACACCTTCTCACAACTTTGTCTTCATTTGTGATGTAAATATTAGCTTTGATTAGCAAGGAAGTTAGTTTTTTATTGTTTCCGAAAGAGCATCGATGGCAAGACACACGCAACAAAAGCTGAAAGCTCACACCATTGTACAATTTCATGTCACTGGAAAATTATCTGTATAGTACATGAATTATGTATACAATTGCTGGAAGCTTGATAGCATTGCCAGAAGCCTCTTCGGCATCCGGGTCCATGTGCCATGCACAAAATTATACTCCTTCGTTCCTAAATATTTGTCTTTTTACAAATTTCAAATGGGCATATTTTAGAGTGTAGATTCACTCATTTTGCTTCGTATGTGTACTCCCTCCGTTCCTAAATATTTGTCTTTCTAGATATTTCAACAAGTGACTACATACGGAGCAAAATGAGTGAATCTACACTCTAAAATATGTCTATATACATCCGTATGTAGTAGTCCATTTGAATCTCTAAAAAGACAAATATTTGAGTAGTCACTTGTTGAAATCTCTAGAAAGACAAATACTCTGAAGTATATTTAAGAACCGAGGGGGTAGTGCACAGTCGCATGGGAGACTCAGACCGGTCGTTGCACCGTATTAATAGTGAGTAATGAGCAGTCAAATCATGAGCCCCACCTTTCCCACTATAAGTTGCTCGGAAGAAGCAACCATCAATACGCTCTTCTTTGAATCCGCTCATACTACTCCATCCGTCACTATTTATAGAGCGCGCTTCAGAAAAAGAGAAAATCTCTGGGACCAAGGCGTCTAGCGATCGTCCTGAAAAATAGCATTGGTAGTTATAGCACGACGTCTATTACTAGAGGAAATAATGCGTACACACATGCATGCAGTGCTTTCACCCCGGGTAGACACATGCATGCACTTACTCCACTCCTTAGTACTACATTGAGAGAAAATTGTGGTTACCACGCCCTAACTAATTGAGCATTAAACCAAACGCGTCTAAAGTCTCTCTGGTGGTGGAAATGCATTGAGAGAAATGCATCATAATGAAGCGCGCCCTGTAAACTGTGACAGAGGGAGGAGTAGTATGAAGGTGCAAAACGAAGTACACGTATGGCCAGTCGGTCAACGCACCTCCTCTTGGCATATCACTGACATGCGGGACCGGAGTGTGAGCAAACCGATCTCAATTGACGGCAAAATGGCCAACCCGCCGTTCCTTGAGAGAGATGAGGAGCGAGAACACACAGACGGGCTCGCACGGAGGCCAAGATATATTCGAGCATGGTTGAACGATATCATCATTACATGTTGGGCTGCCTTTTTCCGCCCTTCTCTGGAATAAATGTGTACTTTATCAAAGATTAAGAAAAATAAGAGTATAGAGGCTCCACCATGCGGTTCTAGTAGTAGTACTACTCGTACTACTAAACCTTGCGCTTGGCTCTTCGCCCCTTCGTGAAGTCGAACAATGATGGTACTCCGCATGTTTGGTACTACAATGTATGCCTCTGGCAATCTGAAACCAAATGAACTGATGCATGTCCACCGCCTGGGCGAGGGTACGTTGCCTTAGTCAAAAGGCATAAGCGAGCTTCACCTTGTCCTGCAAGCTTCTCCTCATTCTGCGAGTTGATGGGACACACCAACAAGTAGTGCTAGTCCATACTCCCTCCTTTCCGGTTAATATGGCTTAATCTTTTTTGCGGGTAAATGAGAGAGCTTTATTCATATATAAGCATTCTTAGGAAGATCAGCCAAGACATTGGTCACTAGGAAGCGAGGTACCCCGCAAAAAAAGAGGTAGGAAGCAAGGTGTTTCATCAAGCCAGCTCTCGACCACATTCAAAGTACAGCAAGCACGGTTCGCACAAAGATGCACCGGAAGGTTTGCTGACCTGTTTACATGCTGGATAACAAAAAAAAGAGGAAATATTACCGAGCGCTCCTATGTGTAACAGGATATGAGCCAGAATTAAGCGAGAATTGTGGCGAGTGTTCCATGAAATCAACTTCCATTATCACATGCGAGAACCCTCGAAGAGAACCAATGTGTTGAAGATTGCTTTATCACATTTTAAAAATATAATAAGAGTGCAGACGTTTCTCCATCTGGTTCCTAGTACTACCTCTATAGACTATAGTAGTAGTACTAGTACTAGTAAACTTTGCGCTTGGCTGTTCGCCTCTTCGGGAAGTGCAACAATAATAGTACTACTAGTATAGTGTATGCTTCTGGCAATCTGACACCGAATTAACTATTGCACGTCCACCGCCTGAGCGAAGGACAACTTGCATTAGTCAAAAGTTTCTCCTTGTCCTGCGAGCCATCGGGCACAAGCTTCTCCCGTCCTGCAAGCTTCTCCTCGTTCGGCAAGTTGATGGGATACAACAAAGTAATGCTAGTCCATACTTCCTCCTCTCCAGTTAATATGGCTTAATTTCAAACGAGATAAATACACTGTCTGTCACTGTATATTTGTAAAAAGACGGTCCGTGGACTTCATAATACGCTCATTGCGCTCAATATATACATTTTCCGGTGTTTATATGGTCACTAGCTCACCCTGGCTGAGTATGTGTGTGCATGCATGTGTAGGTTGAGCATTTGAGCGTGACCGTGTGTGTTCCGTCGTGTGCTCGGACATGCATGCATTACGGCGTCGCGCGTGTTTTTGCGTCCATGTGTACGTGTGACTGTTGCATACACGTAGGGGGAGTACGTGTAGGGGCCTCTAAAGGAGCAGTTAAATCACACAGTAAGTTAGTCGGAAGAAGCAACCATAATTTCACTCTTCAATGACACGTACGCAATATAAAATGGTTGATATGGAGAGAAAAAGAAAACCACTATATATACACCAGCAGGAGCCTAAGCTACAAGCCTGCTTGCTTGGGTTGCTCTCTTCACAAGCATAGAACGACGGTGGCCACACCGCTGGTCACATATCCGGCCTGATCCCGCAGCTGGGGAAGGGAACAATGTTGTGCATAGGCGCGGTCGACATCGGCGAGGGAGAAAATCCACAGTCGGTGCGTCCCAATCGGGGGTCACCGCGGTATGGGCCGATGCCGCGTCCCAACCGCCCTTCTAGCTACAGCCCGACGTCCCAGGTAGTCCATCTTCCTTTTGGAGCCATCTTGCTCCACTGCCGCAGCTCCCCACGTAGCTCCATCTCCATGTTGCTTTGTTGGTCAAAAAGGAATGCAAATGGAGTGGAAAGCTCCCATTTTTCCGGAGAAAAAATGGAAACGGAGAGAAACCAACGTTTCATTTTGTTGGATCGCGCCATCGAGCAAAACCAAAGTTTAAATCACGTCTGTCACGTTCGTGTCTCACCCTCCCCCATGGCTCGACCCCACACGGTCGCTCGGCATGCCACTCACCGCAAACCAAGTATACGATAACTTTCCCGCCTGCTTGTCGATGGATCGCGCCATGGAGTACTAGTAGTACTGGAAGAGAATGACGAGTTGGGGAGGACAGCTAGCTGTAGCACGGACTCCCAAGAACTTTTTTACATGCATGTTATGGCCGGCTACTTGTAACGCCCTCGATGCGGCTATATCTCCCACGTGTCGAAGCACGACTTAGAGGCATAACCGCATTTAAAGCAATGTAGCAAGTGAGGTAATCTTCACACAACCCATGTAATACATAAGGGAAAGAGATACATAGTTGTCTTACAATCGCCACTTCACACAAATACATGAATAAAGCATTACATCATCCAAATACAATCAGGGCCCGACTACGGAGCCAAAATAAAAGAAGAACCCCAAATGCGACAAGGTCCCCGATCGACCCCAACTGGGCTCCACTACTGATCAACTAGAACGAAACCACAAAGGACAAGATCTTCATCGAGATCCTCCTGAGCTTGGTTGCATCACCTGCACGGTTCAACGGCACCTGCAAGCTGGTTTTGAAAGTATCTGTGAGCCACAGGGACTCAGCAATCTCGCACCCTCGCGATCAAGACTATTTAAGCTTATGAGTAAGGTAAAAGGTATGAGGTGGAGCTGCAGCAAGCGACTAGCATATATGGTGGCTAACATACGCAAAAGAGAGTGAGAAGAGAAGGCAAAGCACAATCGATAAACTATGATCAAGAAGTGATCCTAAAACAACCTACGTCAAGCATAACTCCAACACCGTGTTCACTTCCCGGACTCCGCCGGAAAGAGACCATCACGGTTACACACGCAGTAGACTCATTTTAATTAAGTTAAGGTTCAAGTTATCTACAACCGGACATTAACAAATTCCCATCTGCCCATAACCGCGGGCATGACTTTCGAAAGTTCAAATCCCTGCAGGGGTGTCCCAACTTAGCCCATGACAAGCTCTCACGGTCAACAAAGGAATAGACCTCCTCCCGAGACATTCCGATCAGACTCGGTATCCCGGTACTCCAAGACATCCTCGACAATGGTAAAACAAGTCCAGCAAGACCGCCCGATGCGCCGACATCCTGATAGGAGCTGCACATATCTCGTTCTCAGGGCAACACCGGATGAACACTACGTACAGCTAAAACCAGCCCTCAAGTTTCCCCGAGGTGGTGCCGCAAGTGGCTCTAGTTTGGACCAACACTTAGACAAGCACTGGCCCGGGGGGGTTAAAATGAAGATGACCCTCGGGATGCGCGACTCCCAAGGGAAAAAAGGCTAGGTGGCAAATGGTAAAACCAAGGTTGGGCCTTGCTGGAGGAGTTTTATTCAAAGCGTACTGTTAAGGGATTCCCATTATAACCCAACCGTGTAAGGAACGCAAAATCCGGGAACATAACACCGATATGACGAAAACTAGGGCGGCAAGAGTGGAACAAAACACCAGGCATAAGGCTGAGCCTTCCACCCTTTACCAAGTATATAGATGCATTAATTAAATAAGATATAGTGTGATATCCCAACAAGTAAAACAATGTTCCAACAAGGAACGATCTCCATGTTCCAACAAGGAACAAACTTCAATCTTCACCTGCAACTAACAACGCTATAAGAGGGGCTAAGCAAAGCGGTAACATAGCCAATCAACGGTTTGCTAGGACAAGGTGGGTTAGAGGCTTGGTTCAACAATATGGGAGGCATGATAAGCAAGTGGTAGGTATCGCAGCATAGGCATAGCAAAAGAGCGAGCAACTAGCAAGCAAAGATAGAAATGATTTCGAGGGTATGATCCTGAGATCCCACAAGGAAGAAGAACGAGTCCAAGAAGAAGACAAACGGACGTATACGAACGGGTCCTCACAAACGCGACGTTATCGGAACCAACCCGAAGAAGCAAACACCGGAAAAGAAGCACACAACATAGTAAACAACCAACACATGAACATGGTATGATACGCGGGATGCAGTATGCGATGCATATGCATGATTTGACAAGGAATGCATGAACCTGGCCTCAACATGGAAATCCAAGTGTGCCAATGGAAAGATGAGATGAAATCGCTTGAAAACGATATAAAGAACGCCGGAATCGGAGTTACGGTTTGGAAATGGCAAGCAATTCAAATATGGCACCGGTCAGCGATATACAATAAGTAGCCATCTAAATGCAATGAGATGAACAAGCTACATCACCCAAACATGACAACAAAATACATGGAAGGGATCCATTCATGATGCTTAACAAAAGATGAACACTGAGCTACAGCCAATTCATCCATTAACAGGTTCAAACAAGCATGGCAAAAATGCATATGGTAAACAGATTTCAGACTTAGTGAAATTAACACTTGTCTGGAATTTCAGATCAGATAGCCCACTTTGGAGCAGCAAAACTATATGCTACAGGACCTGAACATGGCAAAGTAACCCATGGCATGGAGCTACTCAAAGAGCTCAACAAAAGTCCCTTAGTGACCTTGAGCCAAAAGGGATCATAAAATACAATTGCAAGCATGTGAACATGGCAAAAACATAATCAGTTCTCAGACTTAGTGAAAACTGGAACATGCTGAAACAGATATCAAGTAGGCATGTTTACGAGCTCGATGCACTCACTACAGAGCATGTCATGATAATCTAAGCATACACCCATCAAGAATACACAAAATGCAAGCTAGACATGGCAAGAACAATAGCATAGCGTGCACGGATCAACTACAACATCATCGGCAAAATTGCTAACAACTAGACAATCTGCCCAGATTCACGAAATGACAAAAGTAGAGCTCGATTGACTCAGGATAGGGTGCTCCATAATTGCAAACAAAGACATGGATGGATAGAGCACTACAAGATTAACAAAACATCCTTACTGATCATCCTCAAAAGAGGCACGGATCACTAGGAAACAACATGAACATATGGCATAATGAGATAAACAGACCAAGGACTTAGTGGAAATGCTAAGTCCCTGAAATCAGCATTACCAAGTGCACCACTTTGCAAGCTTGTGCTAGTCACCACACACATCATAAAAATACGTGGGTTGCACCTCTGGAAAGATGACAAAACATCTAACAAAACACATGTAGAGCTCATGTGCATATCATGCACACAATAATCATGGCGAAAATGACAAATATCTAAATGGAGCAGCAGATCTGACAATTATCTCAAGTAGCACTCTTCTAACAGCATTTCGGGCATCAAGATGAACTTAAATGAAAATGATGCAATGAGATGAAATGATGTACTCTCTGAGACGAACATTTTGATATGCTATATGCATGAATCGGAGCTACGGACACAAAGTTACGGCATGATGAATATGGGCATATAAATCTGGAAATCTCGGGGACTTGGTAGAAATTGGACCTCTCCGAGAAAGTCAACGGGACGGAGCGGTGCGGGATGGTTCGGATCCAGAACGGAGGGGCGGCGTTTGGTTCATCTCTCGGTGTATCCGGTCCACCTTATTCTCCGGCGAGGCGGGCTTGAACTCCGGCGATCACCGAAACGCAAAGGAGGGCGGGTTCGGCGGGGCTTGGCTCCCCGGGTCCGGATCTGTCCAAGACGGCGGCGCTCGGGCCCCGTGGACGAGCAGCGGCGAGAGGCGGAGCTCCGGCAGGCAGCGTCGCGGTGGCGGTCGCCGGAGCAGTTGCTCCATGGCGGAACGGCGAGGAGGCGGACGGGCAGCGCGGATCTCCGGGTGGTGGCTTGCACCGGCGACACGGGGCAAAGGAGATGCGCGGAGAAGGACGGCGGGGTGGCGGCCATGGCGTCGCGACGGCGATGGCTCGTCGATGCGGTGGCGGGCGGCGCCGGCGTCGGGGAAGGCGGCGCGGCGCGCGGGCAGGAGAAGCTCGGGCGAAGGCGGCGGCGTCTCCCGGGCGGCGGACCGAGATGGGCCTGCGCGGGCCGGCCTCGGGCCCTGCGGGCCGCGGCGGAGAGAGGGCTGGCCGGGTGAGGTGGTGGGCGACGATTGGCCTGGAGTGGAGGCGGGGATGACGTGGCGTCCTATGATTGGTGGAGGTGAGGTGGCCGGCGGAGCGGACATGTCCGGGCGGTGGGCAGTTTTTGTCCGGCGGCGCGAGGGGAAGAAACTAGGGTTTGATCTGCGCGGATTTTCGGGGGGAGACACAAATATATTGGTAGAGGGAGCTAGGAGAGTCCAAATGAGGTGCGGTTTTCGGCCACACGATCGTGATCGAATGACCGAGACGATGGAGGAGGCTTAGGTGGGTTTTGGGCCACTTTGGAAGGGTGTTGGGCTGCAACACACACGAGGCCTTTTCGGTCCCTCGGTTAACCGTTGGAGTATCAAACGAAGTCCAAATGGTACAAAACTTGACAGGCGGTCTACCGGTAGTAAACCAAGGCCGCTTGGCAAGTCTCGGTCCAATGCGGAAATGTTTAATCCCCACACACGAAAGAAAGGTAGAAAGGGCCACCGGAGGAGAACGAAGCGCCGGAATGCAAAACGGACAACGGGGAAAATGCTCGGATGCATGAGACGAACACGTATGCAAATGAAATGCACATGATGACATGATATGCAATGCATGACATGCGAGCAATGACAATGCAAGAACATCGAATAACTGCACGACACCTGGCACATCGGTCTTGGGGCGTTACAATTGCGACCTTTGAACACGGAGCAGTTGCGTGCACTAGGAAGCGGCGCAGGCGACGCTCTCTCGACCGGCGGGCCGCTTCAATGCCGGCGCCAATGAGAGGTCACGTCCGCTCTGGCCGGGCATGAATGCGGCACTGACAGTTCCGGGCGGGAAGCATGCACGGGTGATGAAGAGGGTTCGGGTTGGTCAGGAGTGGCCGTGGCAGCGGTCCGGACGCCCGCAAACAAGAGATGATGTACGTTAATATTGCCGCGTATATAATTAACAACGTAAATAATGTGCCAGTTGGAAAAATATGATTGGAGATGGATATGGAAATGAAATTTTACGTAAACACGGATATGCATGTCTATGTCTATGTGTGTGTGCGCGACGACTCTCGCGACGTGGAAGCGGGGGCGTGTTTTTGATCGAGTTTTCTTTCTTGGTACGTTAAAAAAATTGTCCGTCAGTTTTTGTTTATTTTTTCCAGGAACGCGCATATTCTATTTAAAACCACTACTACGGAGGGAATGTTTTACTCCATTATAGCCTCTTATTTGATAGAATTTCTCGCGTCTCGCTCTCTCACCCTCTCCATATCAAAACAAGATGACAGTGTCCACACTATCTCTCTCCTCACCGGTGGTCACAAATCCGGCCGAATCCCGTCCACTGCGGGAGGTGAGGAGGTGCAGCGTTGACGTTGTCGCCGTCAGCGATGGAGGAAGCCGATGCGCATCATCCTCTCGGAGCTGGCGCTAGCACGGACGAAGGTCCTCCGCGCCTTGTTCGCTGCCGTCGTGTGGGCAGATCCCACCTGCCCGCCTAAGCGACATCTCGCCCACCTGAGGTATAACTTCTTCTACTGGTCCAGCTCCCCAGGTCGCTGCATGTGGGTTTTCTTCTATGCGACTACTCCCTAGCTCCCCATGTATAGTATCTAGGGTTCGTCGGCTGGTCCAACATCAGCTACTATTATAGAGGAAATGCCACTCGAAAAGTTGTCCTGATTTTTGCCTCGGTGGAGGTATACATTTTGTTTCGACAAAAAGTACATGGTGGTTCTGCGGTCATTGTCCATATTCTCCTATTGCTGCTGCTAATCTAATACTATCACTGGTTAAATGAAGAAATGTTTTTTTTGGGTATCCTGGTTTAGTTCCCATCAAGATAATCATGATGCTTCTATTTGTTGGTGTACTTTTCGTAATTCTTATTGACAATTGAGATGTTGTTGTTAATCTTGTAAAACAAAGTAACAACACTATATCCCTTTTTTATATTTTTGGAAACAGCGATGCGTATCTCCATACCCGGGCATGTCTTCCTCAATTTTAGTGGAACTGCACAAAATTGGATGGCCATTGTTGTTCCGCCTCACTGTCCTCTGCCACGTGGTTCTTCCTTCCTCGAGCTTGACTACTGAGAAGAAACAGACCACAGTGAGGATTTGTCGAACTTCATAGGTGCCTCACCCAAACTTGATGCCAAATGGATGATGCATCACCACGAGGACCTATCGATGCTCATGGTTCCGTCGGCTGGTGAAGCTAATCGATTTTCAATGAAAAACAAGCTGTCTTCCATCAGTGCTCTTTGCTTGTTACCCACAAAGATGATATCCTTCGTCAGTTCACCTTGGTTGCAATCCACTGACGGCTGCGCTTTTCTCTTTCACCCAGTGCCTGTGTGGGAGGTCCAACGACCCCTTCTTCCTTGCTGCCGTATGTAGTGTGGGCAGATCCGACCTCCCGCCGCACGCCTTGCCACATCCCGACGACCCTAAAGTATAAGTTTCTTTGAAACCGTCATTGGTCTAGCTGCATGCTGATCTTTTTCGATTCTATAGTCGAATCTAGGTCTTGGTTCAAAGAGGAAAGAAGGGTGCGGTGGGGTGGAGCATGAATCTAGGACGTGGTTCAATGAGGAAAGGAGGGAGGGAAAGTAGTATAGACTAGCTATCCAGCTGCTTTGTTGGTCGAAAAGGGAAAAAGGGGGTAACCTAGTACACACATCTGTATAAAAAATGGGGGGATGCATTAGGGGGGATGCATTAGGCTTAACAGGAAAATGGGATTTAAAAAAGAATAAATGGGATATAATTATAAAAACTAGGCAATAACTATAAAAAATGCACCAAGCACAGAATTAGTTTATAAAATATTATTTATGGATTTTGAAAATCTTAATTTTTAATTGTTGCGCGTGCAATGTTTTGTTAGATTTTTACGTAATACAAATTTATATTTAATATGACTAGAAATTTCGGATAAAAATATTTCGGATCCCATCAAAATGTGGGAAATTTTATTGAGTTCTGTCTTCAACGGTTGGTTCAAATTATTAATCGTTGTCCTAGCTAGAAAATGGGATGTACTTTTAACAAACTGTAAATGGGCTGTAGTAAATTCCATTAGAATTCAAAAATGGGCTGTACATTCTTACAAATCGCAAATGGGCTATAAGTTCTCTCCCACACACTTGTGGGCCTACTAAGTTGACACGTCCCCTAAAAAAAGATGACGCACATGCAAGGCTTTGTGAACTTATTATAGTCAACACACGGTTCTAGCAGCAGTGGCCGTTGGTTGTCCATCCAATGGATGTCATGCTTCACCCGCCCAAAAATGATTCCTCCCCCTGACATCTGGGGCCCACCGTTTAGGAAGCTTACTTGTGGGCCTACTAAGTAGACGCGTACCAAGGGCTTTGTCAACTTAGTCAATATGAACGATTCTAGTTGCAGTGACCGTACGATGTCCATCCAATGGCCGTAGTGGTTCTTCAACCTCTGGTCTTCTTGCTCCAGCCGCCCAAAGCAGTGCCGGTCGTGCCGCGTGCTCCTACCTCCCATGGCCGGCTATGATGCCGTGGAGGCCTCACCACCCCTACTACTCCCACCGCTGGCCAGGCCATCCCTCTACTCACCCACACCCCTTGTTATTCCGCGACGAGGACAACCTCACACCGCAGCCAAACCAGTGAACCCTCGTACTCCTCCCTGCGCGGGTTTCCACGGCCGCGTCTTCCCCGGCTCTGCGTCGTCCCCTTCCTAGGCCTCGCCGTCGTCCACCGCCCTGGTGCTCTCAGCGCGGCGTGGTCAACGTGGTCAAGGAACGGATTCCATCGGACGTGGACTGTACGTGGAGAGGCTGATAGCTTGGTCCATGACGGCAGCAAGGAAGTGCCTCCTTATTACGCGGAAAATAATGATTCCTCCACCCGACAGTAGGGACCCACCGGACGGGCCACCGTATTTCGTGAAAAAACGTTTGACCCCTGACTGTTGGGACCCACCGGACGGGCCACCGTATTGCGTGAAAAAATGTTCCCCCACTGTCAGCTCGGACCCGCCGGAAGTGCCTCCTTATTACGCACAAAAAAATGAATACTCTCCCTACTGGTTGGGTCCCACCTTGGCGGGAGGCTGACTTATGGGCCTACTAAGTTGACGGGGACGGAGTGCTTTGTCAACTTAGTCAATATGAACGATTCTAGCTCCAGTGACCATACGATGTCCATCCAACGGCCATAGTGCTTCTTCAACGTCTGGTCTTGTTGCTCCAGCCGCCCAAAGCAGCGCCGGTCGTGCCGCATGCTACTGCCTCCCGTGGCCGGCTGTGTTGCCGCGGAGGCCTCACCGCCCCCTACTATTCCCCCGCTGGCCAGGCCCTGTGGCGACGACAGCCTCACACTCCAGCCGAACCAATGAACCCTCATACTCCTCTCCGCGTGGGCTTCCACTGCCGCGTCTTCCTCGGCACCGCGTCGTCCCCTTCCTAGGCCTCGCTGTCGTCCACTGCCCTGGTGCTCTCCGCGTGGCGTGATCAATGTGGTCAAGGAACGGCTTCCATCGGACATGGACTATACGTGGAGAGGCTGACAGCTGGGTCCACGGCCGCAGCAAGGAAGTGCCTCCTTATTACGCGCAAAATAATTATTCCTCCACCTGACAGCGGGGACCCACCGGATGGGCCACCGTATTTCGCAAAAAAAACGTTTCCCCCTGACTGCTAGGACCCACCAGCTACATCTTCGCACGCAAGGAAGTGCCTGACAGTCGGGACCCACCTGGTCGAAGTGTATGTAGCATTGTCATTCTGGTTGCGAACGTGTACGTACAGACTGGTCGATGTAGAGGCGCGCACGTGTCGTAGTAGAGGCGCGCACGTAGCATGTACACGTACGTACAGCGGCCAGTGTGCAAGAAAGAAAATATGGCCACGTACGTACATACGAGCAGGGTCTGGAACGCCTACTCTCACATACGTACGTTCAGGGCTCGTGGACATGGCTGGGTTGGAGCGGAGAAACAACGTCGTCATCATGTTCATGGGCAGCCAACCGGCTGGGTCGGAACGGAATGTGTCGTTGTGTTCATCGGGAGGGCTTGGACGGAACAGTCGATGGAAACGAGGCCTAGCATACCGCAGAAGGGAGGAAATGACCTTGTGTTTAACCGGCCACGTTTGAAACGGGATCCTGTTCATCGGGAGGGGTCTGGCGTACCGTAAAACGGAGGAAACGGACCTCCTACGGTCGAAACGGGGTCCTGTTGATCGGGAGGGGTGTGGCATACCGCAAAACGGAGGAAACGGACTTGTGTTGGAGCGCTACGGTCAAAATGGGGGTCCTGTTCATCGGGAGGGGTGTGGCGTACCGCAAAATGGGACTCCACGGGATACTGTTCATCTCCACCGTCGACCCCCTCCAGCCTCCACGGGCTACTGTTCATCCACCGTTGACCTCCTCCAGCCTCCACCTGCGACTGTTCATCCAGCCTCCACCGCGCGCTACTCCACCGGCTACTATTGAACCATCCCTCTCCACGGGCTCCTATTCAACCACCCCTCCACGGGCTACTGTTCATCTAGCCCTCCACCGTCTACTGTTCATCCTGCCCTCCACGGGGTCCTGTTCATCCAGTCCCAACCGGCTCGATCAATCGGGGTCCTGTTCATCCAGAGGCAACACCACGGGGTCCTGTTCGTCCACCCCCACTGGGAACTGTTCACCCACCCCCCCACTGTTCATCCAGAGGCAGTATCGATCGGCTTCAGTTAGCAGCAGTAGCGAAGGAATTGCTCGATCGCGTTCAGTTAACAACCATCGATCGATCGCTGGGGTTCAGTAACGCGTAGCCTGCAGTGCAATCGCTCGGGTTCAACGCCTTGCACCCACGCGCGTGCGTGTACGAGAGAAATGCGCATCGCTCGGCCCCGACCACCCACCGTAATGGGGAACACCCCGATATTTCCCTCACCCTCGCTTATACTAGGGTTTTTTCCGTCATGTACGGCCCAAAGAATGTCATGCAGCTGCGTCTCCGGCCCGCCCAGGACGAAAAGCCCATTTTCTATCATGATTTTTTTGTCATAGAACTAGGATCCCACCACATCTATGATGATACTAGGTTTTTTCATGATTATCGTCATAGAAGTGTCATAAGTATGACAGAAAAAAATTTCGTTCGGCCCAAAATGTCATGGATGTGTCTTTTTTTGTAGTGCCTGTTGCAGATGCTGCTGACGATGTTAAGAACATCTGGCAAAGCAAAGCTGATGAATACTCGATAGTTCAGTGTGCCATGCTTTATGGCTTAGAACCTGGACTTCAACGACGTTTTGAACGTCATGGAGCATATGAGATGTTCCAGGAGTTGAAGTTAATATTTCAAGCAAATGCCCGGATTGAGAGATATGAAGTCTACAATAAGTTCTACAGCTGCAAAATGGAGGAGAATAGTTCTGTCAGTGAACATATACTCAGAATGTCTGGGTACCACAACCACTTGAATCAGCTGGGAGTTAATCTTCCTAATTATAGTGTCATTGACATAGTTCTTCAATCATTGCCACCAAGCTACAAGAGCTTCGTGATGAACTATAATATGCAAGGGATGAATAAGACAATTCCAGAGGTCTTCGCAATGCTAAAGGCTGTGGAGGTAGAAATCAAGAAGGAGCATCAAGAGTTGATGGTCAACAAGACCACCAGTTTCAAGAAGAAGGGCAAAGGGAAGAAGGGGAACTTCAATAAGAACAGCAAGCAAGTTGCTGATCAAGTGAAGAAGCCCAAGTCTGGACCTAAGCCTGAGACTGAGTGCTTCTTCTACAAAGGGACTGGTCACTCGAAGCGGAACTGCCCCAACTATTTGGCGGATAAGAAGGATGGCAAAGTGAAAGGTATATTTGGTATACATATTATTGATGTGTACCTTACTAATGCTCGCAGTAGCGCATGGGTATTTGATACTGGTTCTGTTGCTAATATTTGCAACTCGAAACAGGGGCTATAGATTAAGCGAAGATTGGCTAAGGACAAGGTGACGATGCACGTGGGAAATGGTTCCAAAGTCGGTGTGATCGCAGTCGGCACGCTACCTCTACATCTACCTTCGAGATTAGTTTTAGACCTGAATAATTGTTATTTGGTGCCAGCGTTAAGCATGAACATTATATCTGGATCTTGTTTGATGCGAGACGGTTATTCATTTAAATCAGATAATAATGGTTGTTCTATTTATACGAGTAATATCTTTTATGGTCATGCACCCTTGATGAGTGGTCTATTTTTACTAAATCTTGATAGTAGTGATACACATATTCATAGTATTGAAGCCAGAAGATATAAGTTTAATAATGATAGTGCAACTTATTTGTGGCACCGCCGCTTAGGTCATATTGGTGTAAAGTGCATGAAGAAACTCCATGCTGATGGGCTTTTGGAATCACTTGATGCTTGCGAACCATGCCTTATGGGCAAGATGACTAAAACTCCGTTCTCCAGAATAATGGAGCGAGCAACAGACTTATTGGAAATAATAAATACTAATGTATGTGGTCTGATGAGTGTTGATGCTCGCGGCGGGTATCGTTATTTTCTGACCTTCACAGATGATTTGAGCAGATATGGGTATATCTACTTGATGAAACATAAGTTTGAAACATTTGAAAAGTTCAAAGAATTTCAGAGTGAAGTGCAAAATCATCGTAACAAGAAAATAAAGTTTCTCCGATCTGATCGTGGAGGAGAATATTCGAGTTACGAGTTTGGTCTTCATTTGAAACAATGCGGAATAGTTTCGCAACTCACGCTCCCGGAACACCACAATGCAATGGTGCGTCTGAACATCGTAACCACACTTTATTGGATATGGTGCGATCTATGATGTCTCTTACTGATTTACAACTATCATTTTGGGGTTATGCTTTAGAGATGGCTGCATTCACATCAAATAGGGCACCATCTAAATCCGTTGAGACGACACCTTATGAACTATGGTTTGGCAAGAAACCCAAGTTGTCGTTTCTTAAAGTTTGGGGCTGCGATGCTTATGTGAAAAAGCTTCAACCTGATAAGCTCGAACCCAAATCGGAGAAATGTGTCTTCATAGGATACCCAAAGGAGACTGTTGCGTACACCTTCTATCATAGATCCGAAGGCAAGATATTCGTTGCTAAGAATGGATCCTTTCTAGAGAAGGAGTTTCTCTCGAAAGAAGTGAGTGGGAGGAAAGTAGAACTTGATGAGGTAATTGTACCTGCTCCCTTATTGGAAAGTAGTCCATCACAGCAATTAGTTCATGTGATTCCTACACCAATTAGTGAGGAAGCTAATGATCATGATCATGAAGCTTCTGATCAAGTTACTACCGAACCTCGTAGGTCAACCAGAGTAAGATCCGCACCAGAGTGGTACAGTAATCCTGTTCTGGAGGTCATGTTACTTGACCATGACGAACCTACAAACTATGAGGAAGCGATGATGAGCCCAGATTCCGCGAAATGGCTTGAGGCCATGAAATCTGAGATGGGATCCATGTATGAGAACAAAGTGTGGACTTCGGTTGACTTGCCCAATGATCCGCAAGCCATAGAGAATGAATGGATCTTCAAGAAGAAGACTGACGCCGACGGTAATGTTACTATCTACAAAGCTCGTCTTGTTGCGAAAGGTTTTCGACAAGTTCAAGGAGTTGACTATGATGAGACCTTCTCACCCGTAGAGATGCTTAAGTCCGTCCAAATCATGTTAGCAATTGCCGCATTTTATGATTATGAAATTCGGCAAATGGATGTCAAAACTACATTCCTTAATGGATATCTTAAAGAAGAGTTGTATATGATGCAACCAGAAGGTTTTGTCGATCCAAAAGGTGCTAAGAAAGTGTGTAAGCTCCAACAATCCATTTATGGACTGGTGCAAGCATCTCGGAGTTGGAATATACGCTTTGATAGTGTGATCAAAGCATATGGTTTTATACAGACTTTTGGAGAAGCTTGTATTTACAATAAAGTGAGTGGGAGCTCTCTAGCATTTCTGACACTGTTCAAGATATCTTCTGATATTCTGATAAATCGGCCGATTTATTGCTTACTGTTATCTAACCGAAAAGATAAATCAGCCTATAAATTAGCCGATATGGCGATAAATCATCTGATATGACGATAAACTGGTCGATTTACCCCTTATCTTGGGTCGACCGATACGTTCCCGATAAGCGATATCCCCAACATTGATTTCTAATATTATATGTGGATGACATATTGTTTATTGGAAATGATACTGAATTTCTGAATAGCATAAAAGGATACTTGAATAAGAATTTTTCAATGAAAGACCTCGGTGAAGCTGCTTATATATTGGGCATCAAGATCTATAGAGATAGATCAAGACCCTTAATTGGATTTTCACAAAGCACATACCTTGATAAAGTTTTGAAGAAGTTCAAAATGGATCAAGAAAAGAAAGGGTTCTTGCGTGTGTTACAAGGTGTGAAGTTGAGTCAGACTCAATGCCCGACCAGTGCAGAAGATAGAGAGAAAAAGAAAGTCATT
Source organism: Triticum urartu (assembly GCF_003073215.2). NCBI lineage: Eukaryota > Viridiplantae > Streptophyta > Magnoliopsida > Poales > Poaceae > Triticum > Triticum urartu. The sequence goes on along the minus strand of NC_053027.1, from coordinate 402,565,540 downwards.
CCCTATGCTTCAGCCATAGGTTCTATCATGTATGCAATGCTGTGTACCAGACCTGATGTGTGCCTTGCTATTAGTTTAGCAGGGAGGTACCAAAGTAATCCATGAGTGGATCACTGGACAGCGGTCAAGAATATCCTAAAATACCTGAAAAGGACTAAGGATATGTTTCTTGTTTATGGAGGTGACAAAGAGCTCGTCGTAAATGGTTACGTCGATGCAAGCTTTGACACTGATCCGGATGACTCTAAGTCACAAACCGGATACGTATTTTTATTGAATGGTGGAGCTGTTAGTTGGTGCAGTTCTAAGCAAAGCGCCATGGTGGGATCTACGTGTGAAGCGGAATACATAGATGCTCCATAAGCAGCAAATGAAGGAGTCTGCATGAAGGAGTTCATATCCGATCTAGGTGTCGTACCTAGTGCATCAGGTCGAATGAAAATCTTTTGTGACAATACTGGTGCAATTGCCTTGGCAAAGGAATCCAGATTTCACAAGAGAACCAAACACATCAAGAGACGCTTCAATTCCATCCGCGATCAAGACAAGGAGGGAGACATAGAGATTTGCCAGAAACATACGGATCTAAATGTTGCAGACCCGTTGACTAAACCTCTCTCATGAGCAAAACATGATCAACACCAAGACTCCATGGGTGTTAGAATCATTACACTGTAATCTAGATTATTGACTCTAGTTCAAGTGGGAGACTAAAGGAAATATGCCCTAGAGGCAATAATAAAGTTGTTATTTATATTTCCTTATATCATGATAAATGTTTATTATTCATGCTAGAATTGTATTAACCGGAAACTTAGTACATGTGTGAATACATAGACAAACAGAGTGTCACTAGTATGCCTCTACTTGACTAGCTCGTTAATCAAAGATGGTTAAGTTTCCTAGCCATAGACATGAGTTGTCATTTGATGAACGGGATCACATCATTAGAGAATGATGTGATTGACTTGATCCATCCGTTAGCTTAGCACTATTGTCGGTGTACTAGAGTAGGGGTACCCTAGTATCCCGAACTTGTGCACAAGCAGTCGCAGCATCCCGCAGCAAGGCTTGACGGGTGACCGCCAAGGTCCTCCGTGGTTCCTTTGGAGCCATTCAAGGACAAAGTATCCAAGCCAAGGAGACAAGACCCCGACAAGAGGAGCTTGCCGGGAAGGCCAACCAAGGCATCTCAAGGAACTTGCCGCGAGGCGCCACGCGTCCCGGCAAGGCCCGGTGAGCGACAAGCTCTCGGACGCGACAAGACAACGACCGCAGCAAGGCGCTTGCCGCGGCAAGCCACCACTCTGTGTCCGCGCTCCAGCACATCCACCAACGTGTCGCTCTGGGACCCTTCTAGGCGTACGTGGCGGGAGGCTGTGCAGCCAGCGGTGCGCGGTGGCAAGCGGCGCTGACAAGATTGCCATCGTGGCGAGCGGTGGCGTCCCTGACGGTCCCTTTTGCACTATTTAGGCGACGCAGACGGGCATTTAATGCCCTGGTCCCCTGCCATCAGGGTTAGGTATGATACACTGTAGCAGGTAGCTGTACCAACCGCAACACCTTTCCATTTTTACCCTTGTCTACGTTGCCACCTGTCGGTGACCCCTTGAGCATATAAAAGGAGGCCCATGCGCAACGTAGAGGGGAGGGGGGAGGAAGAGAACACTCAAGCTCGGTCTCGTTAGCTGCTGGGGTGTACTGTAGCACTCCGCGCTCCCGAGCAAGAACTCAATACAAACCACAAAGCAGGAGTAGGGTTTTACGCATCCGTGCGGCCCGAACCTGGGTAAACTGCTCGTGTGCTTCGCCTCGATCCGCTCTTCGTGCGACCCTCGCCCCCGCCGAACCGAAAGGGACTTGGTCCGCCGGTCCCATAGGTGCTCGTGGATTAGTAACCCCAACATCTTTGGCACGCCAGGTAGGGGGAGTCGAGGTTGTGTGAACCAGATCCGGCATTCACACGAGCTAGATCTTCATCATCTTCATCGATATGCCGCCGAAGAAGAAGGCTTCGGAGGCGGCTGCTCCGTCCGCGCCGAACCCACCACCGCCGGAGCAAACGGCTGATGGGGCAGACGCCGGCGGAAGAACGGGCGTCGACGAGGGAGCTCACGGTGCTGCCAGGTCCAAGGACAAGGCTGCGCTGCCCATCGGCGGCGTAGCCGGCTCCCACAACGACCGGGCGCACTCCAAGACCTCGGCGTCCGTACATGCACCGCGCCCATCTCAGGAGGCGCGGGACCGGCAGCGTCATGGTACTCACGGTACCATGCGTTTGCTGGACCAAGATCGAGCTGGTGGATCTCGGAGTGCTCAAGACCAGCATGCACGCCAACATGCTGGCACGAGCGAGGCACGGTCGCCTGGACGGGATACTGCTCCTTCTAACATAGTTAGAAGTCCGAGCATATCCCGCTCCTCGCACCGTTCGCCACCGCCACCCGCCACTACAGCAGAAGATTTGGCGCGAGCTCAACTGCTCCTGGACTACCCTCCAACGGCAGACAAGATCGACGACTGGAGGGCCACCATTCAGAGTCTCATCGGCTTCGCCAACGGCGACACTCAATGGCAGCTGAGCACATCGCAGCCGCGACAAGTCAGCCAGGCACGAGCCGGTGGCGACAAGACCGGTGGGGGTGCAACCACTGTGCACTCTCCGCCCCGAAGGCCAAGATCACCGACTCGCCGGATCCACCTCGACAGCAACTCCACCGCGTGATCAGATCCACGAGCTCGTCGCGATCAGCGCCAAGTTCTTCACGAACGACAGCAAGAAGACGCTCGTACTCGCATCGAGCACCGAAGAGAAGCGCGACATCAATCGGACCAGCGCGCTGGGCCCTCTGTCGACATGCATGCGCCAGGGGAACCAGGCGACTTGCCGTACGCGGTAGATTGCCCTGCGTTTACTCGTGAGCTGCGGCAAGTCCAGTGGCCCAGCACGAAGAATTTCAAGCCAGACGTACCAGAGAAGTATGACGGCAAGTCGCATCCGTCGGAGTTCCTCAGGATCTACACCATCGCGGTGCAGGCTGCCGGGGGGCGGGACGACAAGATCCTTGCCAACTACTTCCCGCTGGTGCTCAAGCCCAACGTCAGGTCCTGGCTCATGCACTTGCCGGACAACTCCATATCCTCCTGGGCAGACCTATGCCATCAGTTTGTCGGCGCCTTTACAGGCGGCCACAAACCTCATGGCCAAGAGAGTGACCTTCATCTGCTCGCCCAGAAGGAAGGAGAGCACCTGCGCAAGTACATTCAGAGATTCAGCCGTGTACAGCACAACATCCCAGATGTCCACCCTGCCGCGGTCATCAGCGCGTTCCATCAGAACGTGCGTAACCGCAGGATGCGGGAGGAGATGGTGATGTGCAAGATCAGAGACGTCAATGAGCTGTATGCCCTGGCCGACAAGTGTGCACGTGCTGAGGAAGGGAGGAAACTCCCCGGAGAGAATACAGGAGCAGGAGGATCTGACAGCGAGGATGCTGCCCCGGCAAAGAAAAACCGGCGGCGGAACAACAGGAAGAAGAAAGGAAAAGATGTGCTAGTCATTGAGCAGTCCGGCAACGAAGGTGGCGCCAAGAAAGCCAAAGCTGGTAGCTCCGGCAAGGAGATTGCTGCATGCACCAACTGCCAGACTGTGGCGGTCGCCGACAAGTAGGACGGCACCGACAAGCAGTACTGCAAGATCCACTGCACCAAGGGCCATGACCTCCAGAGCTGCAAGAAGGTCGAGCAGCTTGTCCAGCAGCAAAAGGCTGAATACGAGCGACGCGACAAGGAGAGGGCCCAAGGAGGCGCTGGAGAATCCGGCAAGAAGCGCGCCGGCCAGGGAGGACGCCGCGGCAAGGCCAAGCAGCGGCAAGGAGACAGACCTCCCCGCGGCCGCGACAAGGATGAAGATGATGACAACGACGAAGACATGGATGGTGTTGAGACCAGTGAGCAGGAGTTCCAGAAAGCCACAGAGGTCTTGTGCGTTGACAGCGGTGCTTCTCTGCATACTTCGCACCGCCAACTCAAGTAGTGGGTGCGGGAAGTCAATGCGGCGGAACCACCTGTCGAGTCACGCAAGCTTCTAAAATGGTCCAGCACGCCTATCATCTTTGATATTGAGGACCACCCTGATCGCACAACTGCGGTCGGGTGCTTGCCGATGTTGGTTTCACCAACTATCCGCAACCTCAAGGTCACTAAGATGCTAGTTGACGGCGGGGCCGGCTTGAACCTGATCTCCTCCGCTGTACTCCAGAAACTCCAGATCCCTGACAGCGAGCTCGAAGAGACCGGCACATTCCAAGGAATCAACCCGGGAAGGAGCAAGCCGAAGGGGAAGGTCACGTTGCCAGTAACATTTGGCAACGAGGTGAACTTCAGGACTGAGAGGGTCACTTTTGACGTTGCCGATTTTCCATTGCCTTACAATGGGATACTCGGCCGTCCAGCACTCGCCAAGTTCATGGAAGCCTCTCACTACGCATACAACATGCTGAAGATGCCAGGCCCGATAAGCGTCATCTCTGTCCCTGGTGACAAGAAGGATGCTCTTATCTGCGCCGACAAGATCTACCGGGAAGCGGCAGCTGCAACAGATCGCAAGTCACCTGCCGTTGAAGCTCCCGGGGGGAAGAAGAAGACCAAGTCTGGCAAGAGTTCTGATGCCCACTCCGGCAAGCGCACCTCTTCGGAGTGCCGCGCTGCCATCGAGGACGCACCATCGAGCTCCACCGGCAAGTGTAAGAAGACAATGGTAGCTCCGCCAGAGACCAAGAAGGTGTCCGCCAAGGAGGACGGCACTGGTGGTACCTTCACCATCAGTGCCACTCTCGACCCTAAATAGGAAAGCGCGCTCATTGCTTTCCTGCGGGCGAACGTCGACGTGTTTGCGTGGCAACCGCCTGACATCCCCGGTGTACCCAGGAAAGTAATTGAGCACCATCTTGCTGTTTGTCCTCATGCGCGGCCCGTCAAGCAGAAGGTCAGGAAGCAAGTAGTGGAGCGCCAAGAATTCATCGCAGAAGAGATCAAGAAGTTCGAAGCAGCAGGCCTTGTCAGAGGAGTGCTCCATCCTACGTGGTTGGCCAATCCTGTAGTCGTGCGCAAGGCGAACGGGAAATGGAGACTTTGTATCGACTTTACCGATGTTAACAAAGCTTGTCCCAAAGACCCATTTCCTTTGCCGCGCATTGACCAGATTGTTGACTCCACGGCCGGATGTGACTTGCTTTCATTTCTTGACGCATACTCAGGATACCATCAGATCTTCATGGCAGAAGAGGATGAGGAGAAGACCGCATTCATCACTCCATGTGGCACGTACTGTTTCATACGGATGCCTTTCAGTTTAAAAAATGCTGCTTCAACATTTGCAAGGGTAGTCCATGTCGCTCTTGAGCCACAAATACACAGAAATGTGGAAGCCTACATGGATGACATAGTGGTCAAGAGCAAGGACAAGGCAACTCTGATTCAAGATTTAGACGAGACCTTTGCAAATCTGCGCAAGATCAGCCTCAAGCTCAACCCCAAGAAGTGTGTGTTTGGAGTCCCCTCCGGCAAGCTTCTTGGGTTCTTCGTGTCTCAGAGGGGAATCGAAGCCAATCCCGACAAGATCAAGGCCATTGAGCAGATTGAAGCACCAACGCGCGTCAAGGATGTACAAAGACTTGCCGGTTGCGTGGCTGCTCTCAGCAGGTTTATCTCTAGGTCTGTTGAGCGCGCCCTGCCATTTTTCAAAATATTGAAAAAGGCAGGTCCAATGAAATGGACTCCGGAAGCGGAGGCTGCGCTGCAAGACTTGAAGAGATACCTGTCCTCCACTCCAACACTTGTCGCACCTAAGCCACAAGAGAAGTTGCTATTGTATATAGCGGCAACCAATCAAGTGGTTAGTGCTGCGTTAGTAGCAGAGAGGGAGGCAGATGACGAGCCAGCAACCACGGCAGGCGCATCCAGCGACAAGCAGGGGGCTTCCCCGACAAGCTCTGGTCCCGACAAGGATGGATCTGCGCAGACGCGCGAGGAGATACAGAAGAGAATGGTACAACGCCCAGTTTACTTTGTCAGTTCCCTTCTGCAGGGGGCTAGGTCAAGGTACTCTGGCATGCAGAAATTGCTTTTCGGCCTTCTCATGGCCTCGAGAAAGCTGCGCCATTACTTCCAAGCACATGAGATCACAGTTGTCACTCGTTTTCCGCTGAAGAGGATACTACAGAATCCAGAAGCGACAGGCAGGATTGTTGAGTGGGCACTGGAACTGTCAAGCTTTGGCCTCAAGTTTGAGAGTACTTCAACTATCCAAAGCAGAGCATTGGCAGAATTCATAGCAGAATGGACGCCAACACCAGATGAAGAAATTCCAGAAACGAGCATCCCCGTCGAGGAAGCAAGCAAAGAGTGGCTGATGTACTTTGATGGTGCCTTTTCGCTGCAAGGCGCCGGCGCTGGCGTGCTGCTTGTCGCACCCACCGGAGAGCACCTCAAGTACGTAGTCCAGATGCACTTTCCCAAGGAGCAAGCAACAAACAATACTGCAGAGTATGAAGGCTTGCTTGCCGGTCTCAGGATCGCGGCAGACCTTGGGATCAAGAAGCTCATTGTCAGGGGTGACTCGCAGCTTGTCGTCCGCCAAGTGAACAAGAGCTATCAGAGTCCGTTGATGGAAGCCTACGTCGACGAAGTGAGAAAGCTAGAAGAGCACTTTGACAGCCTACAGATGGAGCATGTTCCAAGAGCTCAGAACGCCATTGCCGATGGCCTATCAAAGTGCGCCGCACTTAAGTTACCTGTGGAACCAGGGATCTTTGTGCTCAAGCTGACTCAACCATCTATAACGCCATCAACTGGACAGAGCAAGAAGAGGAAGTTGATTTCTAGTGACTATTTTCCGGCAGAGCTTCCTGAAGCCGCCGCCAAGAAGGTCCCCAAGATCAACGCCAAGAGCGCTGAGGAGCAGTCTGCTCCGGCAAGCCCTAGGGTTTGTTCCGTTGAAGCAGAAACTCCCGACAAGTTTTGCTCCGGCAAGCTTGCCGGGGAACGTCAAGCTCCGGCAGAGCTGCAGGTTCTCGCCGTAGAAGCGGATGTTCCCGCAGCAGCAGATTTGCCTTTAGTCCTTGTTGTCGAGCCACAAGCTCCAGCATGGACACAGTAGATTGTCCGTTTCCTTCAGACAGGAGAACTTCCCGAAGAGCAAGAAGAAGCGGAAAGAGTAGCCCGGCAGTCAAGTATGTACCAGTTTGTCGATAACACACTGTACAGAAGAAGACTCAACGGTGTGAAATTGAAGTGTATTCACCGGGAAGACGGACAAAAGCTGTTGGCAGAGATACATGGAGGCATATGTGGTCACCACATTGGCGCAAGAGCACTTGCCGGCAAAGCATTCCGGCAAGGTTTCTTTTGGCCGACAGCCCTCCAGGATGCAACTGCACAAGTAACCAAGTGTGAAGCGTGCCAGTTCCATTCCAAGCAGATACACCAACCAGCTCAAGCTCTCCAGACGATCCCTTTATCCTGGCCATTTTCAGTCTGGGGGCTCGACATCCTCGGCCCCTTTCCCCGAGCAGTCGGGGGCTTTGAGTACTTGTACGTTGCAATCGACAAGTTCACAAAGTGGCCGGAAGTGGAAGCAGTGAGGAAGGTGACAGCACAGTCAGCAGTCAAGTTCTTCAGGTCGATTGTTTGCCGCTTCAGGATCCCTAACAGGATAATCACCGACAACGGTACGCAAATTCTACGAGCCGCACCTTCATGCAGTACGTCCAAGATCTTGGCGCCAAGGTCTGCTTCGCTTCTGTTGCTCACCCGAGAAGCAACGGTCAAGCGGAGAGGGCAAATGCTGAAGTGCTGCGTGGGCTCAAGACCAGGACTTTCGACAGGCTGCACAAGTGCGGAAGAAACTGGATCGAGGAGCTGCCGGTGGTTCTTTGGTCGATCAGGACGACGCCAAATCGAGCCACTGGCCAGACACCTTTCGCTCTAGTCTATGGAGCAGAGGCAGTTCTCCCCACGGAACTCGTATACGGGTCACCTCGAGTGCTCGCTTATGATGAGCTTGAGCAAGAGCAGCTGCGACAAGATGACGCGCTACTCCTTGAGGAAGACCGTCTTCAGGCTGCTGTACGAGCTGCTCGCTACCAGCAAGCTTTGCGCCGCTACCATAGCCGCAAAGTTAACGCCAGAAGTCTCGAGGAAGGCGACCTTATTCTTCGGCGTGTTCAGTCCGCCAAGAATTCCAACAAGTTGACACCGAAGTGGGAAGGCCCTTACCGGGTGAAACGAGTCACTAGGCCTGGCGCTGTCCGCCTTGAGACCGAAGATAGCATTCCGGTGAGCAATTCCTGGAACATTGAGCATCTTCGTAAGTTTTACCCGTAAGGCGCGGTTGCCGAAACCTGTTCCGGCAACCACCTTTTGTACAAGTCTTGCCGCTGTTGCATGTAATCCTTTGTACAAAGCCGGGCGCAGACCCCGTGCATAAGTAAAGCTCATATGCTCCACACATCTTTTCAATTTCATGATTTCTATTTTTTGCATATGTGATCTGACACTTTGTGCAGCACCTACTCCCCGGTAAGCAATAACGAGCCGTAAGGCTCCATATCTTTATTTTCTCCTCTTTCTTTTTTCTCAAGGAAAGGAAGGTTCCCTCGCCCACAAGTTTGCCGGGGGGGGGGGGGGGAAAGGAGAAGATAATGGTATGGACCAGGCGTCGTTCAAGAAAGTTTCGCCTTACCAGGAAGCAAACAACAGAAAAGCTAAGTTGCCAAAGTTTGAGCAATCAGATTTTTTAAATTTTTAAGTTATCTCCCTTGAACGACCGCACTTTGTATGGAAAACCTGTGCGCGGAGGAACCAACTCGTAGCTAGTTGCGCCCTTACTTTGTTTCGAGTCCGCTCAACAACTTAAGTGAGCTGCGACTAGTTGCGACAAGGTTTCTTGTCGGTAGCGGCACCGCCAGCAGGCTGCTGACGTCCCGCACTCAGCGCTCGCGGCTAAGGTGCCTGCACCGGCAAGTTCCCTAAAAGTGTAGGGCAAAAACATACAAAGGGAGGAATCAAGTAAAGGGAATAACATTGCAATCATTACCCGGAATAGAGTTATATTACAAGGTAGCTTGTCGCGGCTCTAACAGATTGTTCTCATAACATGACCAGCAGCGACAAGAAAAGAAGAAAACGGGTGGCCTAGTCCACGCGATCGCCCTCAATCCTCTTGATCCTGCTCACCTTATCCACAATGGGTGCGACAAGGGTCTTGAGCGCCTCCAGATCAGCATCCGTCGGCAGGGTCTTGAGGACGTTGGTGAGGTTGAGGCCCGGGTTGCGGAAGGCCACCTTCACCAACACCTTTTGAAGAGCTCTCGTGCAGATCTTGCGCGACTCGTCGGCCAGCTGCTTTGGGATCTTCTCCGGGAGCCACTGGAGGGCCGTCGCCACGCCTTTGAAGAACAAGGTGAGCTTGGCGCTAGGTTGGAGGTTCTCATCAGAGGGATACCCGAGATCCTCCACCCCAAGTTGCGCCAGCTCCCTGTCGATATCTGCGGCAGCATTCACGAGACCCTCCGTCCAGTGCTCCACTTTCTCCCTAAAAGCATTCCGGGCGGCGGCAGCACTCGCCAGCAGCGCCTTGTCGCCCTTGATCTCCTCCTTCAAGGCCACCTCCTGCTCCCTGGCGCCGTCCAGCGTCTTGGTCAAAGTGGTCAGCTTCAACTCAAGATCTCCGTTCGAGTCCTTGGCGGCGCTAAGCTCTTTGCCCTTCTCGGCGAGACGAACCTGCAGCTCTGAGTTGCTGTGGGCGTCCTCCTCCCGCTCACGCTTGAGCGCGGCAAGCTCTTCACCACTCGCCTTGAGATCGGCCTCCACCTGCGCCACCTTCGTCTCCAGCTCCTTCTTGGCGGCCTCGGCAACTGCGGCAGCATCCTCTACTTGCTTAAGGGCTCCGCCGAATTTTTGCTCACGCGCGGCAAGCTCCTCCTCGTGGCTGTCGAGGTTAACTTTCCGCTGCACCAGCTCGCCCTCCTGCGCAGACAGCTTCTCAGCGGCAAGCCGCTGTTGCTCTTCAACTTCGGCCTTCTCGAGGAAGAAGGCCTTCTGCTCTTCGGCGAGTTGCTCCCGCTCCTCTGCCAGGGACCGGTGAGCTTCCTGGTTGAGACCCCGGAGCTCCTCCGCGCGTTTCTCGATGTCCGCTCCCGCCTTCGCGACAAGCACCTCGCGGGATTCCAGCTTGGCTTGCCGCGCGCGGTAGAGCGACAACAGCTTCCGCAGCAGCCGCTCCTCCTCAGGCTCGCCGCTGCTGCTACTCGGCGCATCAACTAGCGTCAGCCCAGCGGAGGCGAGCACCTCTCCATCAAAGCTCTCTCCCTCGACCGGCGCCCTGGAGCTTGACGCCCAGGGGAGGTTGATGAAGACGCCATCGCCGGCCTTCAAGTAGACGCCTGGCTGGGGCTCTTCTGAGCCTGGCGCTGCGGCAGCGGCGGACGGGTCGGCGGTCGACGTAGCGCCTGGCGCTCCTGCGGCCTCAAGGCCGTCAGTGCGATCGCCAGACCCCTCGCCAGCTGCTGCGGCGGCAGCTTTGGCGGCCTTGTCGCCGGCGGGATCATCAGCGCCGGCTGCTTCTTCAGTGGCAGCGGCATCGTCGGCAGCAACCTCGGTCTCCATCGGCTCCGCATCAGATGGGTCTGATGGCCGGAAAAGTGAGAAAAGTCAAGCAAATACCCAAAAAAAAGAAGAACCCAAGGGAAGCTTTGAAGAGAAGATTACCTGTACTGGGTTCGGCAGTCGTAGTCTCCGCCGCCGGGGGGACGCCGGTGCTGTCCCTTGCCGGAGAACTCTCCCTTGCCGGAGGACTCTCCCTTGGCATTTCGGGGGCGGCCTCCGGGCGCTCCTGGTGGGGCTGCTCTGCTCCTACACAAACCAACGGTCAGATGCCAGCAAATAAAGAGTATCCATGCGCGCCTAACAGCGGAAAGCGAACCATATACTTACGCTGGGGGCTGCTCTGGAGAACAGTTGCCGGGTCTGGCAAGGTTGTCTCGGACGCACCCCCTGCTGTCACGGTGGGTTCGTCCTTGATGACAATCACCGGGACCTTGGCTCTCTTCGCTGCTCTCTGGGCCAGAGTCCTAAAAAGGAATAAGTTCAGAGTAAAGCAAATGAGATACAAGAAAAACAGCAAGAATTGAAGAACTACAAGTACAACAAGAGAATCTTACTCTTCTTCTTCCTCGTCGGAGCTGAACGCGGAGAAGTCGAAGTCCGGCTCACGTCTGACGCGAGGAGGCGGAGGAGTAGTTTCCCTTGGCCGCTTGGCGGGAACAGTGGCGGTGGTCTGAGATGACCCCGCTCCGGCTGCCGCCGCGGCGTGAGAAGCGGCAGGAGCAGAAGCGATGGTCTGGGTGGACCCCGCTCCAGTTTCCGCAGCAGCATGAGGTGCTCCCGCGGCCACAGTGCTTGCCGCGGTGGAGCGTGTCACGCGGCGCGGCGACTGTTGACTCGCCCGCCGCCCCGCTATGTCCCCGGCCTTACGGAGACGCCTTCTTGGTGGGGATGGAGGCTCTGCTTGCGGCGAGCTGCCTGAAGATGAGGAGGAAGAGGAGTTGATCTCCAGCGAGCCGCTCGTATCCTCGGCGGGCTCGCTCGACTCGACGTCATGCCCGGCAAGCTCTTTCTCGCCGACGAGCTCCTCTCGCTCAGCACGGCTTGCCGCCTCTGCTGCCTCTGCCTCCTCCACGGTGAATCCAAATTCGCCCGCGGCTGCGGCTGCCGCCGCCTCTTCCAGCCTAGTGGCGATGCGTGTCATCTCCGCATCGGTGGTGTCGCAGGTGAGGCTATTCTTTTCGTCGGAGCGGACCGGCACTTCTACCAAGCCGTCAAAGAACTCCTGCACGACGTCGTCTGCAGGCTCTTGCCAAGTTGGGACAATTCCATGCGAATCACACAGCGGCATCATTGCACGGATGCGGTCGAGCGCGGAGTTGTCGCACAGCGGAACGACACCCTTCGGCAACCTGAACACTTCGGGATGTTGAGGGTCGTACTTGAACAGCTCCTGGAGCATCGCGTTAAGCTCCAGAACAGTGAAGTTGAAGTTGAGGCCCGGACGCAGCCTCATGATATCCGCCGCATTCTTGAATTCCCAGGCGGGTCTCCTCCGTTCCTGCAGGGGGGCGATGCGGCGATGAAGAAAATCTGCGCCAACAGCGCCTACAGTGAGCCCGGCAAGCCTGAGGCGTTGGATCCGGGTGACGACAATCTTAAGCGTAGCGTCTTCCGGGGCCACGTCACTCCAATCGCTGCCGCGTGCTACTGGGGCTTGGTGCCGGGCGGTAAACGACTGCGGGTTCTCCTCGACAATCCAGCACCAGTCTGCTCTCCATTCCTCCCACTTGCCGCGGAACTCTCCCTCCAGATAAGTGTCCTTCTTGCCGGCCCTCGAGATCCAGGCGATTCCGCCGGATAAAGGCTCTCCTCTCTCTACTCAGGGCATAAAGAAGTGGCGAAAAAGGGCTACATTGGGATAGACTCCGACAAAGTTTTCGCAGAGATGTGCGAAAACTTCCATGGTTAGAACAGCATTGGGGGTGAAGTCAAGGAGGCGGAACCCGTAGGTGTTGATAATATCGCAGAAAAACTCAGAGAAGAGCGGGCAGAGCCCGCAGTAGAAGAACAAGGCGAAGAAAGGATATTCGTTTGGAGCCATTTTCCAAGTGGCGGCTGGAAGTACCTTCGTGCGCGGATGCGCTCGCGTCTCCGTCGACCAGAAGAGGTAGTAATTCTCCCTCAGCTCCCTCGCGGCAAGCTTGGGGGGGGGGGGAAGATTGCCCGCTCCTTTCGCAGCGCCGCAAGCCGCTGCGCCTCGGTCGACTTCACAACCTTCCCTTTGTTGGCTCTCGGAGCCATGGCGGAAGTGGTGGAGGAGGTCGACGGCGTTGGTGGTGCTGGTGGCGATGGGGGGCGGGGCGCTGCTCTCTTTCAGCTTTGGGAAGACGAAGGAGCGGCGGAGGTTTCCAAGATTGGAGTAGCAACCGGCGAATGGGCGAACTACCCCTGTTTCCCATGCTTATAAAGAGGGAGGGGCGGACATTCTGCCTTTCTGAATAAAGAAACCACCCACGATCTATTCCACGACGCCGCATTCAACGCGTGCCGTTCGGGGAGGGCGCGGTGGATACGGGGAGAGATACGGCGTAACCCAGGCCGTGCGTGCCCGTGCCCTGTTTTGGGCCTGGCCCAATAGCGCTCGGCACCGTGTATGGCCCAGGCCCGGGGGCTCCTTTCGGTGTACTAGAGTAGGGGTACCCTAGTATCCCAAACTTGTGCACGGGCAGTCGCAGCATCCCGCGGCAAGGCTTGCCGGGTGACCGCCAAGGTCCTCCGTGGTTCCTTTGGAGCCATTCAAGGACAAAGTATCCAAGCCAAGGAGACAAGACCCCGGCAAGAGGAGCTTGCCGGAAAGGCCAACCAAGGCATTTCAAGGAACTTGCCGCGACGCGCCACGCGTCCCGGCAAGGCCCGGTGAGCGACAAGCTCCCGGACGCGACAAGACAACGACCGCAGCAAGGCACTTGCCGTGGCAAGCCACCACTCTGTGTCCGCGCTCCAGCACATCCACCAACGTGTCGCTCTGGGACCCTTCCAGGCGTACGTGGCGGGAGGCTGTGCAGCTAGCGGTGCGCGGTGGCAAGCGACGCTGACAAGATTGCCATCGTGGCGAGCGGTGGCATCCCTGACGGTCCCTTTTGCACTATTTAGGCGACGCAGACAGGCATTTAATGCCCTGGTCCCCTGCCGTCAGGGTTAGGTATGATACACTGTAGCAGGTAGCTATACCAACCGCAACACCTTTCCATTTTTACCCTTGTCTACGTTGCCACCTGTCGGTGACCCCTTGAGCATATAAAAGGAGGCCCATGCGCAATGTAGAGGGGAGGGGGGAGGAAGAGAACACTCAAGCTCGGTCTCGTTAGCTGCTGGGGTGTACTGTAGCACTCCGCGCTCCCGAGCAAGAACTCAATACAAACCACAAAGCAGGAGTAGGGTTTTACGCATCCGTGCGGCCCGAACCTAGGTAAACTGCTCGTGTGCTTCGCCTCGATCTGCTCTTTATGTGACCCTCACCCCCGCCGAACCGAAAGGGACTCGGTCCGCCGGTCCCATAGGTTCTCGTGGATTAGTAACCCCGACAACTATGATCGTTTAGTATATTGCTATTGCTTTCTCCATAACTTATACATGTTCCTATGACTATGAGATTATGCAACTCCCGAATACCGGAGGAACACTTAGTGTGCTATCGAACGTCACAACGTAACTAGGTGATTATAAATATGCTCTACAGGTGTCTCCGATGGTGTTTCTTGAGTTGGCATAGATCGAGATTAGGATTTGTCACTCCGATTATCGGAGAGGTATCTCTGGGCCCTCTCGGTAATGCACATCACTATAAGCCTTGCAAGCAATGTGACTAATGAGTTAGTTGCGGGATGTTGTATTACGTAACGAGTAAAGAGACTTTCCGGTAATGAGATTCAACTAGGTATGATGATACCGACGGTCGAATCTCGGGCAAGTAACATACCGATGACAAAGGGAACAAACGTATGTTGTTATGCGGTTTGACCAATAAAGATCTCCATAGAATATGTAGGAACCAATATGATCATCCAAGTTCCGCTGTTGGTTATTGACCGGAGATGAGTCTCGGTCATGTCTACGTAGTTCTCAAACCCGTAGGGTCCGCATGCTTAACGTTCGATGACGATAGGTATTATGAGTTTGTGTGTTTTGATGTACCAAAGATAGTTCGGAGTCCCAGATGTGATCACGGACATGACGGGGAGTCTCGAAATGGCCGGCACATGAAGATTGATACATTGGAAGGTTATGTTTGGACACCGAAATGGTTTCGGATGAGTTCGGGCATATACCGGAGTACCAGGGGGGTTACCGGGACCCCCCGAGGGCTAAATGGGCCTACATGGGCTTTAGTGGAAGAGAGAGCAGGCGGCCAAGAGGTGGGGGCGCCCCCCCAAGCCCAATCAAAATTGGGAGGGGGGACGACCCCCCTTTCCTTCTTCTTCTCTTCCCCTTCCTTCCGCCTCCTATTAGGACTAGGAAAGGGGGGAAACCTACTCCTAGTAGGAGTAGGAATCCCCCTTGGGGGCGCACCATGAGGGCCGGCCGACCCCCTCCTCCCCTCCTTTATATACGATGGAGGGGGCACCCCATAGACACACAAGTTGACAATTGTTTTAGCCGTGTGCGGTGCCCCCCTCCACAGATACACACCCCGGTCATATCTTCGTAGTGCTTAGGCGAAGCCCTGCGCCGGTAACTTCACATTGTCAACACGCCATCGTGCTGAAGAAACTCTCCCTCGGCCTCAACTGGATCAAGAGTACGAGGGACGTCACTGAGCTGAACGTGTGTAGATCGCGGAGGTGCCGTGCGTTCGGTACCTGATCGGTTGGATCGCGAAGATGTTCGACTACATCAACCGCGTTTCTTAACGCTTTCGCTTTCGGTCTATGAGGGTACGTAGACATACTCTCCCCTCTCGTTGCTATGCATCCCTAGATAGATCTTGCGTGATCGTAGGAATTTTTTTGAAATACTGCATTCCCCAACAATACATGCCTTGCTGCCCCTACTGTCACTGGGAAAGGACACCGCAAGATTGAACCCAAAGCTAGCGGAGAGGGAGACGAGGCGAGGCATGCTATACAACTGCAGTGATAGTGACTGCATAGTGCACAAGGTGAGGCTGACTTTGGTAACCCGAACATGCCGCCTGGGCTGGTGTCACCTCGGGCGTAGGGTCTTGTCAGTTCACTATGAGGACCGGATGAATAATATTTTGACTATCAAGTGTACCACAGTTGTACTACTATTACTACTACTACTACTACTACTACTAGTAGTAGTAGTAGTAGTAGGAGTAGGAGTAGTATGAACATGAGTAGTATTGTATAGTGGAAATAGGTCTCCCGTGCTAGCATGCCTCTGTTCACTTCATCCTCCAGGTATCATCCATATTGCAAGCAGAACCAAATTCTCATGCATGCGGAAGCGCGAAGAAGGCCTTTTCTTTTTTGAGGATAAACACATATTCCTTAACTAGAGAATGTTGTGTCTCCTACGCACGCGCCAATATCCATCCGAACCAGCTACAACACATTTTTTTATCTATTTACATAGGTCCCACCTATCAGGTGGGTGCATAAATAAAAAGGAATCATAAAATGTCTCGCCATGGTGATTTGAAAGAGTGACCTCAACTAGCCAGTGGCACATGTAGCGCTAGAAGGATGGGCACATACAGGGACAGGTACCACTCCTCAGTCTATCTGTCGTGGTTCTAAGATTGACAGTAGAATGGGGGGTAGGTATGAGGAGGCAAGATCCTAGCTATGGAGTAGTTGTACACACGAGTTTTACGAGTTCAGGCCCTTCTCGGAAGAAGTAACAGCCCTACGTCTCGGTGCCCTGAGGCGGTCAACTGGATTATATGTGTGTGTGTGTGTTTACAAAAGATGCGAACCCTTGTGCCTGTGGAGGGGGGTGGCTTATATAGAGTGCGCCAGGACCCTAGCCGACCCACGTTACAAAGGGTTTAAGGTACATTGAAGGGGAGACGTTACTGGTAAAGCTAGTAAATAAAGAGACATAATGACCATTAAAGCTATGAGGTGATGTCCGACCGTTGTGGTCTAGAGTGACCTTAGACCTTCTGGTGGTCGAGTGACAGTCCCTGCGGTCGAGTGACTTCAAGTCTTCCGAGTGGAAGTCCTCATGGTCGAGTGGATGATGACTCCTCTTCGAATGCTTCTAGTTTTAAGGTGACGTCCTAGGGGAGGGTGTCTCGGTCAGGCCTATGACCCTACCCTAGGTACATATCTTCATCATTAGCCCCCAAATGGTTCAGGGTTTGAGTGGAGAAGGAGTTGATAACCTCCCCAATTCAGCTTTTGCGCTTCAGAAATGTCTTGTCTAGAGGTCGAATGAACATCCATGATGACTTCAACTGCTTGTTAAGTCGCCTTGATCCATTCTTGGTTTTGTCCAGTGAACTTTCATTATTAAGCTTCGAGTGTTGATATGGGAAAAATCCTCCGTCTGACGGGTTGTTCTGCCGCCTGCGGATTTCGCGGGATTCGAATTTTGGAAAGCGCGCCAAGCGGAGGAGGCCGCAGTAATCGGGATGGATTAGGCAGGCTGCCTCGATCACCACGCCACCTTTTTCGCCATGTATCGCGTGCGCGACTGTTGTAGGATTTGATCAGGTCACTTGGGCCCACGAGTCAGCCACTCGGAAATGACTTCATATAAGGCGTCGGACGGGGTTTTTCGCATAGTGCATTCCCATTCTTCCCCTTCCTCCTCTGTTTTCTCCACCGCAACTGCCTCCGTTCTCGGCGTCGTTGCTCCGTTCGAACTCGATCTGCTGCCATGGGGAAGGAGAAGATGGTGGCACTGGAGCGTGCGAAGAAGGCGACGGCGAAGGCAAAGGGGAAGAAGTCCGGCCGAGGTGGATCTTCTTCGAGGGTCGGCTTGCCACCGGGCTGGATCCAGGGCGACTGGATTCGCTCGATGATCCGCCAGGACGACATTGACAATCTGGTCGAGGGAGGATTGATTCCCCATGAATCGGCGTGACTCCCGGGGAATGAGACCGAGCCGCAGCCACAGGAGGATGAGCGCGTCCTTCTCGCTACTCACGTCGACCGCGGGTTTTCCTTGCCTCCCCACCCTTTCTTTCGAGGTTTCTTGAACTTCTTTGGGGCGCAACTCCAGCACTTCACCCCGAACACCATCGTATATCTTACTGCTTTTGTGTCCATGTGCGAGAGCTTCCTGGGCTGTAGGCCACACTGGGGGTTCTTCAAGCACATATTCACCTGCCATTCTCAGTCGGTCAAGAAGGCCAACCCGAGTGACGAGAGAACGCAAGTGATTCAGATGTGCGGGGGGTCTTGGGATCCAAATGAGGAGTAAGAGTACTTTCCCAGCCATGATCCCTCCTGAGTCGGTTCGAGGGTGGCAGTCGACCTGGTTCTATTGCAAGGACCAGCCGACCCCAGGTCAGTCGACTGGACTTCCCCCCTTTTCCATGGCCCGAGTGGAGAAGCCCTCTGCTTTGAAAGTGATCCCAGAGGAGAAGGCGCAAGTGAAGGTGCTGGTCGAGCGAGTAGTTCAACTTGTTCGTGATGGGGTAACCGATATGGATCTGTTGGAAGTCTTCCTCAGGCACGCATCCAACCACTTCAAGCCCGTGACCATCTGATGTGGATGTATTCGGGCATCAACGACACCACTCGGATCCATCCAGAGGAGGTCGATGATGCTACGTTGGAAGGGTGGCTGAAGAGTATCACTGGCAACAAAGACAACCCCAGGGGATCCCGGAGGATTCATCCACTCAATAACTCATACGAGACTGACAAGGTATGACTCCACATGGTCGAGTGTTTTCTTGATTTATCAAGTTGTTGTCTGCTATCACCTGACTGCCTCTTTTCTTGTTTGTTGTCTTCTAGGCCCTGACTGAGATGTACTCGATGCCCAACGGGGAGTAGGACCCAGAGGGAGAAGCGAGTGGAGGTGAGAGCGGCGAATGGCACTCTGACAACGAGGAAGACGAGGACAGCGACGACCCGATTGATGAAGAAGAGGTCGACTCTCCTCCTCATAGGGAGAAACGATCCAAGCTTTCTCACTATCCAGCAAGGCGACCGCGCAGAATGGGCAGTCATCGAAGCGCCCTCGAACGTCTTCTCCAGCACCGACCGAAAAGGCGTCGAAGCAACCAAAAGCTGCGCCGTCCAAACTGCCAAAGGCCTTGCCGAAGATCAAAGTGGCCATCCCCATTACTTCCGGGTATTAGTTGGACTTGATTTCTTGCTTTAGTATGAATCTGGACTTGAGTCGATTCATTTCGTCAGACATGACCGACTGAACTCTGAAATTTGTAGTGCCGCTACCTCTGGGACTTCCACTCGCCAGTATGAAGACGAGGACATGGAAGATGCGGTCACCTCCAATCCAGGTATAAACCTCGTGATCTCGTTCTCGATTGTATGGTCGATTAACTTCTGGTGACTCATCTGGAGTCGGCTAACTTTTTTGCAGCCCCTCCCAATGTCATTGAGCTTCTGGATGATGACGAGGACGTGCCACTGAGGCCCAGGGAGAGCAAGAAAACAACAGCTGGCAGGATATCTCGGTCAGAACCAGGAACAGAACCAACAGTCCAACGACCCGAAGATGCGAGTAGAGCCTCTGTAACCTTTGATGTCCCAGTGTCGAGTGAGCACCCCGCACCGTCAACTATACCAGTGTTTTCTTTAGCCATCCAACCTCATGCCTTGGAGCCCCAAGCTGCTGCGTCTGGACCGTCTGTCCCCTTCTTCACCACCTATCATGTTCCGGAAAGCCAGTCAGACGCCGCCGCGGAGGCTATCCGTCAGGCTGGTGTAATGATGGAGCGGATGAAGGCGGTGCACGAAAATAGTCAGGCTGCTTATGATGCCAGCGCGGCTCTTCGATCCAATGTCCAGGTAAGTTGACTTCTGACTGAACTTGACTTCTAACTGAACTTATCTTGTTAGGATATGCTTCCTAAATATTTCCCTTCGCACAATCTCTTATTATCTGCTTCGAATCTATACACCCACTGGGTGTTTTGTCGTCTGTATTATTTACACTCTTCCACTCGGTCTAGTCGAGTGAGATCTAAACCAGTGGGGGCACGCTAAGTGCACCCACTGGGTGTAGTCCCCGAGACTGCAGTCAACTGCTGACAGTCGACTGGGGTCTGAGCACTTTTTTATTCAGTCTGGGCGGACCAGCCGAATGGAATCCAAACCAGTGGGGGCACGCCAAGTGCACCTACTGGGAGTAGTCCCCGAGACTGCTGTCGATTACTGGCAGTCATCTGGGGTCTGAGTACTTTTCTTTTAGTCTTGAAGCTTTATTCACTCGGAAGTAAATAATCTTTGATCTCGTCGATTGATATGTCTTTTACTTACGGTAGAAATCTTGCACCCTCATTTCCAAGTTCGCCGAGTTTGAGGAGAAGCAGAGGCAACTCCACCTTGACCTGGAGCTGGCCCAACAAAACTTAGAAGAAAGACTTGGACCTTGCAGCTGCGTAGAAAGAGGCTCAAGAGAAGGCTACCCTTGCTGACCAGAAACTGGCTTCAGTCGGTGTGCTAGAGGAAGAAATCAACAAGCTGAAGTCGTCCCTCACTGAATCCAATCGAGAGGCGACTCATCTGAAGAAAGATAAGGTGGCTCTGACCGACCAGCTGGAAAGCATGACGCGTAGGAGGAATGATCTGGAAGCTTATTTGAAGGCTCTCGCCAAGAAACTCTTTCTTATGCTCGAACGTATCCTCTTTTACTCGACTATTTTACTGTTTGCAGGTTAGTCTTGGCCAGTCGACTCATTAACTCCTTGACTGCAGAATTCTTCAAAAACTTTGAAGAGGAGACTGGACAAATCGAGACGGGATTGGACCCAATCCTTTCTCCAGTCGGCGACGAGGCTGCTATGAATGTGCTTCAACTAGAATCCCATGTCGCCAGTGTTACAAGTTACCTTGCCCGTCTGAAGGTGGCAGTTTCATGCATCGACTCATCACTCTAGCCAAGGGCAACACTTCAGAATGATCTCGAGTCTCTGATGGCTCGACTCAATGAGGTCCCTGGCCGAGTGCAGGAATGGAAGAAGTCCTCCGCCCACTGCGGTGCTGACGTGGCTCTATCACTGGTCAGGGTCCACTACAGAGAGGCTCGAGAAGAGAAGCTGGCGGCGATCAAGGTCGCCAACACAAAAAGGCATGACTTCTAGTCCTTCATGGAAACTTTCATTGCTGCTACCATTCGGATCGCAGATGGGATGGACTTGGATGAGTTTGTCGAGCCTGCCAGTCCACCTCCTGCTGAGTGAACCAACTTGATACTCAAACTTGCTTTAAATTTGCCTCAGTATGCCGAGTGGTTATTGTAACCATTAAACTCTTTAGGGTCCGAAGCCCGAGTACTTTTGTCTTCGTCCTGAGACCTTTGCGATTTTATTTGATCTTGGTTTATCTTCTACACGCTCTTGCATTTATCTTCGAGTGGAGATTATTCTTCACTTGGAATATTCTTTGAGATGCAACTCTCAGGAGGATATCGCAGTCAACCTGCACCCCGTCGTTCTTGCGAATAGAGATGGAGCAGACATTGTACTTGTAGCGCAGCTCCGTAGAGAGGATTGCAGTCGACCTACACCTCGTCGTCCTTTCGGATAGGGATGGAGCGGGCATTGTACTTGTAGCGTAGCTCCGTGGAGAGGATTGCAGTCCACCAGCACCTCGTTGTCCTTGCGGATAGGGATGGAGCGGACATTGTACTTGTAGCGTAGCACCATGGAGAGGATTGCAGTCGACCTGCACCTCGTCGTCCTTGCGGATAGGGATGGAGCGGACATTGTACTTGTAGCATAGCTCCATGGAGAGGATTACAGTCGACCTGCACCTCATCGTCCTTGCGGATAGGGATGGAGCGGACATTGTACTTGTAGCGTAGCTCCGTGGAGAGGATTGCAGTCGACCTGCACCTCGCCGTCCTTGCGGATAGGGATGGTTTTTTAAACCTAGGCAAGCACTGGGCTGCAGCTAAGCTCCCCGAGTGTGAGGTTTGCTCATCACTTGGTAGTATTTTTGAAACTTAGGTGAGCACTGAGCTGCAGCTAAGCCCCCGAGTGTGAGGTTTTCTCATCACTCGGTAGGATTTTTTAAACTTAGGCGAGCATTGGGCTGCAGCTAAGCCCCCGAGTGTGAGGTTTTCTCATCACTCGGTAGGATTTTTGAAACTTAGGCGAGCACTGGGCTGCAGCTAAGCCCCCGAGTGTGAGGTTTGCTCATCACTCGGTAGGATTTTTGAAACTTAGGTTAGCATTGGGCTGGAGCTAAGCCCCCGAGTGTGAGGTTTGCTCATCACTCGGTAGGATTTTTGAAACTTAGGCGAGCACTGGGCTACAGCTAAGCCCCCGAGTGTGAGGTTTGCTCATCACTCGGTAGGATTTTTGAAACTTAGGCGAGCATTGGGCTGCAGCTAAGCCCCCGAGTGTGAGGTTTGCTCATCACTCGGTAGGATTTTTTTCGACTTAGGCGAGTACTGGACTGCAGGTAAGCCCCCGAGTGAGAGACTTGCTCATCACTCGATGGGATTTTTTCAACTTAGGCGAGTACTGTACTGCAGCTAAGCCCCCGAGTGAGAGACTTGCTCATCAATCGGTAGGATTTTTTCAACTTAGGTGAGTACTGGACTGCAGCTAAGCCCCTGAGTGAGAGACTTGCTCATCACTCGGTAGGATTTTTTCAACTTAGGCGAGTACTGGACTGCAACTAAGCCTCCGAGTGAGAGACTTGCTCATCACTCGGTAGTATTTTTTCAACTTAGGCAAGTACTGGACTGCAGCTAAGCCCCCGAGTGAGAGACTTGCTCATCACTCGGTAGGATTTTTTTTCAACTTAGGCGAGTACTGGACTGTAGCTAAGCCTCCGAGTGAGAGACTTGCTCATCACCCGGTAGGATTTTTTCAACTTAGGCGAAACAGATTCGCAGCTAAGCCTCCGAGTGAGAGACTTGCTCATCACTCGGTAGGATTTTTGAAACTTAGGTGAAAGGGATTCGCAGCTAAGCCACCCACTGGGGGATTTCAGAAACAAACATAAACAATCGACAATCATTTTCATAAGATTGTAAAAACTCTTGTATTTGATAAACAAACTACAAAGGTGCTTCTTATTACATCTCAACAGACTGAGTGTTTAGGTATAAAAGGGGCGGAGCAGCTCCGCATTCGAAGCGCGTGGCTCGTATTTCTTGTGCTCGACGTTGTAGAGGTGGTACGCTCCATTATGGAGTACTCTGGTGATAACGAAGGGGCCTTCCCAAGAGGGAGCAAGCTTGTGTGGTTTCTGCTGATCCACTCGGAGAACCGAGTCTCCCTCTTGAAATGCTCGACCCTCACATTTCTGGCATGGAATCGACGCAGGTCTTGCTGATAGATGGTTGATCGTATCAAGGCCATCTCTCTTTCTTCTTCCAAGAGATCAACTGCATCTTGTTGTGCCTGTTCTGCTTCTTCCTCTGAGAAAAGCTCGACTCGAGGCGCATTGTGGAGCAAGTCACTCGGAAGTACAACTTCAGCTCCGTAAACCAAGAAAAACGGGGTTCTGCCAGTCGACCGATTGGGAGTTGTCCTCAATCCCCACAATACTGATGGAAGTTCGTCGACCCAGGCTCCTGCTGCGTGTTTGAGGTCACGCATTAGTCGGGCTTTCAATCCTTTGAGAATCAATCCATTTGCTCTTTCAGCTTGTCCATTCGACTTGGGATGGGCAACTGAGGCATAGTCGACTCGAGTACCTTGTGAAGCACAAAAAGTTCTGAACTCATCAGAGTCGAAGTTTGATCCGTTGCCAGTGATGCTGCTGCGCGGAACACCATATCTGAATGTTATCTCTCTGATGAAGCCGACATCAGTGCTGGCATCAAGGTTCTTGATAGGCTTGGCCTCAATCCACTTGGTGAACTTGTCGACTGCTACAAGCACATGAGTGAATCCACTCCTACCAGTCCTCAGAGGTCCAACCATGTCCAATCCCCAAACAGCAAAGGGCCAAACAAGTGGAATGGTCTTCAGGGCTGACGCACGCTTGTGAGACATGTTGGAGTAAAACTGGCAACCTTCACATCTGTCGACTATTTCTTGTGCCATCTCATTTACCCGCGGCCAGTAAAATCCCGCTCGATATGCTTTGGCCACAATGGTTCGAGAGGATGCATGATGACCACAGGTCCCCGAGTGGATGTCATTCAAGATCACTCAACTTTCTTCAGGCGTTATGCATTTCTGGCAAACTCCAGTCACACTTTCTCTGAACAACTGTCCTCTTATCACAGTAAAGGCTTTAGATCGACGGACGATCTATCGAGCCTCTTCTTCATCTTCTGGAAGTTCCCTTCTAAGAATGTATGCGATATATGGTACTGTCCAATCGGGGGTGATGACCAAACCTTCCATGATCAAGTCGACCACAGCTGGAATCTCGATTTCAGTCGGATCGGTGGCACTCTTCGGCTGTGGGGGCTCTTTAGTGAAGGGATCTTCTTGAACTGAAGGTGTACGAATATGCTCCAGGAAAACATTGCTGGGAACGGCTTCTCTTTTTGAGCCTATCTTTGCCAGATCATCGGCCGCTTGATTTTTTAGTCGAGGGATGTGATGCAGCTCTAATTCCTCAAATCTCTTTTCTAGCTTTCTCACCGCATTGCAATAACCAGTCATAGCTGGGCTTCTGACATCCCACTCCTTCATTACTTGATTGACCACCAAATCTGAGTCGCCATAGACCATGAGGCGACGGACGCCGAGTGAAATGGCCATGCACAACCCGTACAGAAGTGCCTCATATTCGGCTTCATTGTTGGAGGAGTCAAAGTGAATCTGGAGAACATAGCTAAGTTTGTCACCGCGGGGGGATACCAACACCACTCCAGCACCGAAACCATTCAGCATCTTGGACCCATCGAAGAATATGGTCCAATGCTCTGAGTGGATTTGGGCCGGAAGTTGTTGTTCGATCCACTCGACAAGGAAATCAGCTATTGCTTGGGACTTGATGGCCTTCTTTGCCTCAAATTTGATGTCCAGAGGAAGGAGTTCAATCGCCCACTTTGCCACTCGACCAACTGTGTCTCTGTTGTTTAGAATCTCTGATAATGGAGCGTCGCTGACGACTGTCATGGAATGATCAGAGAAGTAGTGTGCAACTTTCTTTGTGGTCATGTAAATCCCATAAACAAGCTTCTGATAATGTGGATATCTTTGTTTCGACGGAGTCAAAACTTCAGAAACATAATATACTAGAAGCTGAACTTTATAGGCTTTTCCTTCTTCTTCCCGCTCGTCCGTGAGTACTGTACTGACAACTTGTCCAATGGCTGCAATATAAAGCAGTAAAGGCTCTTTGCTGATTGGCGCAGCAAGCACTGGCTGGGTGGAAAGCAGGGCTTTGAGCTCTGAAAACACTGCGTCAGCTTCGGGAGTCCACCCGAACTTATCAGACTTCTTCATCAGTCGGTAAAGAGGCAATGCCTTTTCACCGAGGCGAGAAATGAATCGACTCAAGGCGGCCAAACAACCAGTAAGCTTCTGGACATCGTGCACACGCACAGGGCGTTTCATCCGAAGTATAGAACCAACTTTCTCTGGGTTAGCGTCGATCCCTCGTTCGGAAACGAGAAAACCGAGTAACTTTCCGCCAGGAACTCCGAATGTGCATTTTCATGGATTCAGCTTGATATCATATCTATGAGATTGGCAAAGGTTTCAGCAAGATCAGCCAACATGTCAGAACCTTTACGTGACTTGACCACAATGTCATCCATGTATGCTTCCACATTCCGAGTGATTTGAGTGAGCAGACACTTCTGGATCATCCTCATGAATGTGGCTCCGGCGTTCTTCAAGCCGAATGGCATAGTGACATAACAAAAGCATCCGAATGGAGTGATGAAAGCCGTTTTTATCTCATCGGGACCATACAGTCGGATCTGATGGTACCCAGAATAGGTGTCCAAAAAAGACAAACGCCCACACCCCGCAGTTGAGTCGACGATTTGGTCGATGCGGGGGAGAGGGAAATGATCTTTCGGGCAGGCCCGATTGATATGCTTGAAGTCAATGCACATGCGAAGTGAGTCGTCCTTCTTGGGGACCATGACAACATTGGCGAGCCACTCGGAGTGGTAGATTTCACGGATGAACTCAGCTGCTAGGAGCCGAGCCACTTCCTCTTTGATTGCTTTTCTCTTCTGGACGGCGGACCGTCGGAGATGTTCCTTGACTGGTTTTACCTTTGGGTCGACTTGCAAACGATGCTCAGCCAGTCCCTTGGGTACACCCGGCATGTCAGAATGTTTCCATGCAAAGATGTCCCAGTTCTCATGGAGGAACTGGATGAGCGCTTCTTCCTATTTGCCATCGAGTGTTGACGAGATATGGGTCGGAGCAGCATTGGGGTCGGTCGGGTGAATATGAATCAGCTTCGTTTCCCCTGACGACTGAAATGCAAAGTCTGTGGCAGGCTTCTTGGCTCGCAGCAAATCACTCAGATCTACATTCTTCTGATACTCTTGCAGTTCTACTACTACCATCTGTGCATCAGCAATTTTTGAGCCCTTTTGGAAGCACTCTTCCGCCTTCTTCCGATTGCCAGTGACAGTGATTACTCCTTTAGGACCGGGCATCTTCAATTTCAGATACACGTAACATGGTCGAGCCATAAAACATGCATAAGCGGGCCTACCCAGAATAGCATGGTAAGCACTCTTGAAATCCACTACCTCAAATGTCAACTTTTCCTTGCGGTAGTTCTTGGAATCACCAAAAACCACGTCAAGGGCGATATGGCCGAGTGACTGGGCTTTCTTGCCAGGAATAACGCCATGGAAACTCATGTTGCTTTCACTAATCTTGGACATCGGAATGCCCATTCCCTTCAAGGTTTCAACATAAAGGATATACAAGCCACTGCCACTGTCCATCAGCACTTTAGTCAGTCGAGTGCCTTCAACTACCGAGTCGACCACCAGTGCTTGCCTCCCAGGGGTTGCTATATGAGCTGGATGGTCTGACTGGTCGAATGTGATGGTAGTCTGAGACCACTTCAGATAACTGGGTGTTGCAGGAGCAACCATGTTTACTTCCCTGTTAATAACTTTCAACCGACTTTTGCTTTCAACATCAGCAAAAATCATCAGTGTGGAATTGACATTGGGAAAACCATCATCTTCCTCCCTATCCTTACTTCTGTCCGACTCCTTTTCCTTCTCCTTGGGTTGTTTCTCTCAGAACTGCTGGATAAGGAAACGACACTGTCGAGTGGTGTGTTTAGGGTAAATGATGTTCCCCTCTTCATCTTTTTTGGTATGAATATGGCATGGTAAGTCTAACACATCATTCCCATCTTTATCCTTCACTTTTTTGGGAGCCCAGGGCCCCTTGGGCTTTCCTTTGAACTTTCCTTGGGTAACAGCTAAAGCTTCACCAGGAGCAGCTGGTTCAGCCTTTCGCTTCTGTTTCCGACTGGAATTCCCTCCTCCGGTTTCTTGGACGACTGTTTGGTGCTTACCACTCCGGAGTCGGTCTTCCTCTTCACCATTAGCGTCTTTGGTGGCAATCTCCATCATCCGAGTCAGAGTCATATCTCCTGTCCGACCGAATTTCAGATTCAACTCCCGATACTTAACGCCTTCCTTGAAGGCACAAATTGCTTGGTGATATGACACATTCTCCACTGTATGGTGCAGCGTGATCCATCTCTGGATATAATTCCTCAAGGTTTCATTCGGTTTCTGGACACAACACTGCAATTCTGTCAACCCTGCCGGCCTTTTGCAAGTGCCTTCAAAGGTCCTAACAAACACTCGAGCAAGTTCTTCCCAACTATATATACTGCCAGGAGCCAACTGATTCAACCACGCTCTGGCTTAGCCCTCCAACATCAAGGGGAGGTGCTTCATAGCCACATCATCATTGCCGCCACCAATCTACACAGCCACTCGGTAGTCCTCAAGCCAAGTGTCTGGCTTGGACTCAACGGTGAACTTGCTGACTCCAGTTGCCAACCTGAAGTTGGGAGAAATCACTGCTGCTCTGATGGCTCTGCTAAAACACTCGGGTCCTGAAACGTGCACCCTGCTTCCAGTCGGATGATCTCTATCGCGGCCTTCTCTGTGAGCCCTGTTCCTATCCACCAGACCTTGAACGAGGATAGATCTTGCATCAAAGCCTGGCTCTCTAGGATCGACTGGAATTCTTCGTTCGCCGCTGTGGGGGCACCTGTCATCTTGCCGCCGAGCCACATATGACCCACTCCTCGGAGGAGGCGTGGGCACTCGACAACGGTCATCGTGGTCAAGTCGATGATCATACCGCTTGCGGTTCCTGTACTGATCTTGTCGGTGCCCACGTTCCTCATGCCGCGGAGGCGATCTTGGGCTGTGAGCAGATTGGACAGTGTCTGCCACCACATATCTGCTATGAATCCTATTCCGCGACTGAGATACTGCTGTATTCTGTTCTCCCGCTGCCTGGAGCAAAGCCCGGATGTGCATCAAACCTCGGCCAGCTTCTGACTGGGAAGGTTGAATTGACTCTGCTATTCGAGCTGCAGCTGTGATATTCTGGATCGGATTTTGGTATACCTGAGTCGGAGGCGGAAAAAGTCGTCGTCGACTAGATTCAGGAATTCGCTGCCGAGCATGCTCGTCGAGTGCGTGCTGGAGGTTCTCCAGTCGAGTGCGCTCAGCCAAGTTGGCCAGGCGCGCCTCCTCCAAGGCCTAGGCCTCGGGGGTTTCTCCAACGATAGGAGTGTGAAGTGCATCCATGTTATGGCAGCGAAGCTCTTCCCTCCGCTGCAAAGCGAGGGGCTCGGGGCAGTACTCCTCGTGGGCATGTGATGGGTCGCCGACGCCATCACCACCATCATCACGGGTGAAGCCAGGAGGACTGTGGGGTCCATTGACCATCAAAACTTCCACCGCAAGGTCGCAGCTGTCGCACTCGGATGCAGTCTCGACGGAGCCAGTCGAACATGCCATAGAGAGTTTCATCAGGCTCGATCGCTGCGATTTGTGGAGTGGCCGATTGGCGGGCCACCGCATGCCTCACCCACCGCTGAAGCCGCGACCGACCGGATCGCTGGCTCCGGCGAACAACGGGAAGCGAGGATGTCGTAGGAGCCGACCGATACTGAGTCGACGGCTGTCAAAGAAGGACACCGCGGACGCAGGCGCGGAAGTGCGTCGCCCCACGGACGGGGAGCACCTCGATGTCCAGTGGAGCCTCGTGGAGCCAAGCGGAGTCATCGGCGATGAAGACGAGCGAGCCGAGACGGATCTCACGGCCTTCAACCAATCCTCCGCCGGAAACCATGATGATGGGAATCGGAATAATCGCAACTTCTCCAATAAACTGCTAAGACACTGATACGTCTCCAACGTATCTACTTTTCCAAACACATTTTCCCTTATTTTGGACTCTAACTTGCATGATTTGAGTGGAACTAACCCGGACTGACGCTGTTTTCAGCAGAATTACCATGGTGTTATTTATGTGCAGGAGCAAACGTTCTCGGAATGACCTGAAACTTCATGGAGACACTTTTCAGAAAATAAGAAAAATACCTGCCAAAGAAGAAGGCCAGGGGGCCCACCACCTTGCCACGAGGGTGGGGGGCGCGCTCCCCTACCTCGTGGGCCCCCTGTTGCCTCTCTGACTCCAACTCCACCTCCATATATTTAGTTTCGGGCAGAAAAAAATGAGGGAGAAGAAATCATCGCGTTTTATGATACGGAGCCGCCGCCAAGCCCTAAAACCTCTCGGTAGGGCTGATCTGGAGTCCGTTCGGGGCTCCGGAGAGGGGAATCCGTCGCCATCGTCATCATCAACCATCCTCCATCACCAATTTCATGATGCACACCACCGTGCGTGAGTAATTCCATCGTAGGCTTGCTGGACGGTGACGGGTTGGATGGGATCTATCATGTAATCGAGTTAGTTTTGTTAGGGTTTGATCCCTAGTGTCCACTATGTTCTGAGATTGATGTTGCTATGATTTTGCTATTCTTAATGCTTGTCACTAGGGCCCGAGTGCCATGATTTCAGATCTGAACCTATTATGTTTTCATCAATATATGACTGTTCTTGATCCTATCTTGCAAGTCTATAGTCACCTATTATGTGTTATGATCCGTTAACACCGAAGTGACAATAATCGGGATACTTACCGGTGATGACCGTAGTTTGAGGAGTTCATGTATTCACTATGTGTTAATGCTTTGTTCCGGTACTCTATTAAAAGGAGGCCTTAATATCCCTTAGTTTCCGTAAGGACCCCGCTGCCATGAGAGGGTAGGACAAAAGATGTCATGCAAGTTCTTTTCCATAAGGACGTATGAGTATGTTCGGAATACATGCCTACATTATATCAATGAACTGGAGCTAGTTCTGTGTCACCCTAGGTCCTGACTGTTACATGATGAACCGCATCCGGCATAATTCTCCATCACTGATCCATTGCCTACGAGATTTCCATATATTGTTCTTCGCTTATTTACTTTCCCATTGCTATTGCTATCATCACTACAAAATACCAAAAACATTACTTTTACTACTGTTACCTTTTGCTACCGTTATCACTACTGTCATATTACTTTGCTACTAAACACTTTGCTGCAGATATTAAGTTTCCAGGTGTGGTTGAATTGACAACTCAGCTGCTAATACTTGAGAATATTCTTTGGCTCCCCATGTGTCAAATCAATAAATTTGGGTTGAATACTCTACCCTCGAAAACTGTTGCGATCCCCTATACTTGTGGGTTATCAAGACTATTTTCTGGCGCCGTTGCCGGGGAGCATAGCTCTATTCTTTGAGTCACTTGGGATATATATATGCTTATCATTATGAAGAACTTGAGAGATCCAAAAACCAAGATCTATCCCTCAACTACGAGGGGAGGTAAGGAACTGCCATCTAGCTCCGCACTTGATTCACCTTCTGTTTTGAGTAAGCTTGCGACACCTACACCTTCTTCTGCTATTCGTTCTGATATGTCGCATGTTATTGATGATGCCACTTCTGCTATGCATGATACTTATGATGAAACTACCTATATGCCTGATACTACTATGCCACTTAGTGCTTTTCTTGATGAACACCTTGCTAGGGCTAGAGAAATTGAAAATATTGAATATGATGATACTGATGAAAGTGATGATGAAGAACCACTTGCCATTCCTAAGGGTTATGTTTTTGATCAAGATGCTTCTTTAGCTATTTTAGCTTGCAAAAATAGAACTAAACTTAAAAAATTATTAGCTAAATGGGGTAAGCAATCTCTAAATGCTAGAATGAAACCTGACCCTGCTTTTGCTACTTCACCTATCTCTGTTACTGATAAGGATTATGAATTCTCTGTTGATCCTGATATAATTACTTTGGTTGAATCTGATCCTTTTCATGGTTATGAATCTAAAACTGTTGTGGCACATCTTACTAAATTGAATGATATAGCCACCCTATTCACTAAAGATGAGAGAACTCGCTACTTTTATATCCTTAAAATATTTCCGTTCTCATTAAAGGGTGATGCTAAGATATGGTTTAATTCTCTTGATCCTGGTTGTGTGCGTAGTCCCCAAGATATGATTTATTACTTCTCTACTAAATAATTCCCTACTCATAAGAAACAAGCTGCTTTAAGGGATATATATATATAATTTTGTGCAAATTGAAGAAGAGAGTCTCCCACAAGCTTGGGGGAGGCTTCTCCAATTACTTAATGCTTTGCCTGATCATCCTCTGAAGAAAAATGAAATACTTTATATCTTTTATAATGGACTAACCGATGCCTCCAGAGATTACCTAGATAGTTGTGCTGGTTCTGTTTTCAGGGAAAGAACACCGGATGAAGCTGAAACTCTATTGAATAATATGTTGACAAATGAAAATAATTGGACACATCCGGAGCCAATTCCTGAGCCTATTCCTAAACCAACTCCGAAGAATAGGGGTATTCTATTTCTCAGTCCTGAAGATATGCAAGAGGCAAAGAAATCTATGAAAGAGAAAGGTATTAAAGCTGAAGATGTTAAGAATTTACCTCCTATTGAAGAAATACATGGTATTAATTTACCGCCTGTTGAAGAAACATATAATCCAAATCCTTCTCCTATTGAATAAATTCATGGTCTTGATAACCCGACACATGTAGTAAAGGTAAATTCTCTCTATAGATATGATAAAGCTGTAATCCCATTTACTAAAATTGCTAGCCCATGCTTAGATGAGTTTGATAAATTTATGGCTAAGCAAGAAGACTTAATTGCTTATTTTGGTAGACAATTGAAATACAATTCAAATATGCTTGAACACTTGGGTGATTATATGGCTAATGTTAAAGGTGAACTTAAACTTATTAGTAAACATGCTTCTATGGTTACAACTCAGGTAGAACAAGTACTTAAAGCTCAAAATGATTTGCTCAATGAATTGAATAATACGAATAATGATAATGCTGTTAGAGTGGCTACTGGAACTGGTAGAATGACTCGGGAACCTTTGTATCCTGAAGGCCATCCTAAGAGAATTGAGCAAGATTCTCAGAGAAATAATATAGATGCACCTAGTCCTTCTAAAAGGAAGAAAAAGAAAAATGATAGGACTTTGCATGCTTCTAGTGAACCTGTTATTGAAACACCTGAGAATCCAAATGATATTTCTATTTCTGATGCTGAAACACAATCTGGTAATGAACCTGAAACTAGTAATAATGTTCATGATGATGCTCAACCTAGTAATGATAATGATGTAGAAATTGAACCTGATGTTGATCTTGATAACCCATAATCAAAGAATCAACGTTATGATAAGAAAGATTTTGTTGCTAGGAAACATGGTAAAGAAAGAGAACCATGGGTTCAGAAACCCATGCCTTTTCCTCCCAAACCATCCAAGAAAAAGGATGATGAGGATTTTGAGCGCTTTGCTGAAATGATTAGACCTATCTTTTTGCGTATGCGATTAACTGATATGCTCAAAACCAATCCTTATGCTAAGTACATGAAAGATATCATTACAAATAAAAGAAAGATACCAGAAGCTGAATTTTCCACCATGCTTGCTAATTATACATTTAAGGGTGGAATACCAAAGAAACTTGGAGATCCCGGTGTACCAACTATACCATGCTCCATTAAAAGAAACTATGTTAAAGCTGCTTTATGTGATCTTGGAGCCGGTGTTAGTGTCATGCCTCTCTCTTTATATCATAGGCTTGATTTGAATAAGTTGACACCTACTGAAATATCTTTGCAAATGGCTGATAAATCAACTGCTATACCTGTCAGTATTTGTGAGGATGTGCTTGTTGTAGTTGCAAACGTTACTATTTTAACGGACTTTGTTATTCTTGGTATTCCCAAGGACTATAGTATGTCTATTATTATTGGAAGACCAATTTTGAATACTGCAGGGGCTGTTATTGATTGCACTAAAGGCAATGTCACTCTTCATGTTAATGGTAATGAGCATACGGTACACTTTCCGAGGAAACAACCTCTAGTTCATAGTATCAACTCTATTGGAAAAATTCCATCGATTATATTTGGAGGTTTTGAATTTCCCCTTACTACTGTCAAGAAGAAATATGATATTCTTATTATTGGGGATGTGCATATCCCCGTTGAGGTAACATAGTGTTATTCGAAATTTCTCCGGTTCCATGTTATTCGGAATGAGTTCGTTAACAAGACTTGATCAACCTTGTTTGTGGATTCCTTTTGATGACCATGAGATGGATGAAACTAGAAGGCACAACCTTCTGTACCCCACTTTTACTTTCTGTTATTTATATTAAATAAAATAAATATTTGTCCGTCAGTTATCTGATTATCCGTGCAATATAAAAATACCTCGAAAATAAAAGTTCTCCAAATGCCCTGAAAATTAAATATGATTTTTTCTAGAATATTTGATGATTTATGGAACTGAGAACACACCAGGGGGGCCAACCACCTGCCCACGAGGGTGGAGGACGCGCCTACCCCTCTAGGGCGTGCCCCTGCCTCGTGGGCCCACGGTGGCCCTCCTCCACTTATTCCTGTACCCACACACTTCATCTTCCTCCCACAAACACGAATATCTAGCTCAAGCACGAGTTCTAGCTCATCTTGCTGCCATTTTCGATCTCCTTGCTCAAAGCACCTCTCACAAAACTGCTTGGGGAGATTGTTCCTTGGTATGTGACTCCTCCATTGGTCCAATTAGTTTTTGTTCTAGTGCTTTATTCATTGTAAATTTGTGTTGCTTAGGTGACCCTGTTCTTGAGCTTGCATGTCAAATTTATATGGTCAAAAGTAGTTTTGAAGCATGATATAGGCCCTAGGCACTTGTAGGAGTAGTTGCTATCACTATTGTTGAGTTTGGTTTACTTTTATTTTGAAGTTACTAAAAAATTTCAGAATTTTTCAGAGGAGGAAAAATGCTTAGGAAAATGTTCCATGGTGGTTCTTCAAGGAAGCAAGGACCCAGGCTTGCAATGCGTGATGCTGATGAAGAACCACCAAGAGACGCTCCAATGCGTCCTTGTGAATGGCCTTCTGAGAACTTTATGCATCGAGCGGGAATTAAGGAAGAATTTAACGCATATTTGCGTAATGCTGATCTTGTGAGCTTCGAGGAAGAGAAGTGCAGCCAGTATCACACTCTCACTAGTTCCTTGGTGAGGAGGTTTGAATTTTCAACTTCATGTAATTCTCCAACTGTCCTATTTGATCTTTATGATAAATTTTATACCATGGACCTAGAGGATTTTACCACTGCATGCAAACTTCCACAATGGGGTAGTATAAGGGATCCTCACAAATCTGAATTTAGAAATTTTCTTGCCAACATAACTGTGGGAGAATCTAGAGATATTACACAGGCTACCATAGGGAGCATTCATTTTCCTGCTATACATTATTTTGCTCTCTTCATAGGTAGATGCATCAATGGTAATGATGAGGCATGTCACATGTGTGTCCCCGACCTCAGTATTCTTAGGAGTGCTGTGTTAGGAGACAAATCATATAATTTGGAGCCATTGTTGCACGTAGGTTGCATCTTAATAGACGTAATGGAGATTTCTTTGGTGGAATTTATGCAACCCGCATAGCTAATTTTCTTCGTATAGATATACGCGAAGATGATACTGAATTACCACATGCTTATCTAGATTTTAATGCTATGGTTCACCACCAGTTTGTTGAGAGGAATGAATCACCTCTCCAGTATCGACTAATCTTTGACAGACGTCGTGCTGTCCGTATTACTCTCCCTGCTCCCGCCTTCTTTGATTATTAGGCAAGAGGAGGATATACTACTACCAGAGAGGAGGCAGATGGGTACGAGAGGAGAGAGGAGGCCGCTCATCACCACCCTGCAGCTCAGCAGGCGATAGCTGCTGCATCATAGTACGACCCCAGCTATTATTATGGATATCCACCAGGTCAGCCGTGGCCATAGACCAACTTAGGCCAAAAGCCTAAGCTTGGGGGAGTACGTATTTCCCACCGACATTACATTTATGTTCACACACTCATTGCTAGATGTCGGTGCTCATACTTTTTCATTGTA
The DNA here is from genome assembly GCF_003073215.2 of Triticum urartu. Lineage (NCBI taxonomy): Eukaryota > Viridiplantae > Streptophyta > Magnoliopsida > Poales > Poaceae > Triticum > Triticum urartu. The sequence goes on along the minus strand of NC_053027.1, from coordinate 402,530,289 downwards.
TCATCCATGCTAGTTTATTTTCCTTTTTATGCTTTCTTCTTGTGTGTTTAATAAACCTTAAGAAAAAACAAAAAAATTAGTTGTAGCTTTTAATCAGTTTAATTTCCATGCTTGTAGTAGTAATTAAAAAGAAAACCCAAAAAGATTTCATGTTCTTCTTTTGCTTGTTGGGAGCTTTCCCGTGTAAATAGTTTTATTTCTTTTCTTTTCTTTGGGGGTCGATAGGAGAAGACCATAATTAAATTGTTGAAGTGGCTCTTATATGCATTATTGTTTATCTGACAAAAGAGCCCATATTGCCTTGTCTTCTCCTGTTTATTGAATGCTTGCAGATTCCAGCTTAGTCCAATGCGCGTGCACTATTATTATTATTCACACTATTCGGTCGTGCAAGTGAAGGGCAATTATGATGAAATATGATGGACTGACTGAGATGAGAGAAGCTGGTATGAACTCGACCTCTTTTGTTTTTGTAAATATGATTAGTTCATCGTTCCTGATTCAGCCTATTATGAATAAACATGTTTGCAATGACAACTAGAGATCATAGTTCCTTATGCCATGCTTGATTAGCTATGAGTTATAATGGTTTACCTTGCATGCCAACATGCTATTCAAATGGTTATGTTGTGGTATGATAGGGTGGTATCCTCCTCTGAATGATTTAAGCGACTTGACTTGGCACATGTTCACACATGTAGTTGAAACAAAATCAACATAGCCTCCATGATGTTTATGTTCATGGTGGATTATATCCTACTCATGCTTGCATTCGGTGTTGATTAATTTTAATGCATGTTCATGACTGTTGTCGCTCTCTAGCTGGTCGCTTCCCAGTCTTTTGCTAGCCTTCACCTGTACTAAGCGGGAATACTGCTTGTGCATCCAATCCCTTAAACCCCAAAGTTATTCCACATGAGTCCACTATACCTACCTATATACGGTATCTACCTGCCGTTCCAAGTAAATTTGTATGTGCCAAACTCTAAACCTTCAAATAAATATCCTGTTTTGTATGCTCGAATAGCTCATGTATCAACTAGGGCTGTCTGTATCTTCCATGTTAGGCGGGTTATTCTCAAGAGGAGTGGACTCCGCTCCTCACTCACGAGATAAATGGCTGGTCACCGGGATGCCTAGTCCCATGCTTTATGCAAACTAAATCAAAATAATTGTAAACAAAACTCCCCTGGGACTCCTGCTAGTTGGAGGCACTCGTTGTTTCGAGCAAGCCATGGATTGATGCTTGTTGGTGGAAGGGGGAGTATAAACTTTACCATTCTGTTTGCGAACCGCCTATAATGTGTGTAGCATGGAAGATAACGCCATCTCTTGGTTGTTATGTTGACAATGAAAGTATACCGCTCAAAATATTATTCACCTCTGTTTCAAAACCGAGCTCTGGCACCTCTAAAAATCCTTGCTTCCCTCTACGAAGGGCCTATCTATTTACTTTTATGCTGAGTCATCATTCTCTTATTAACAAGCACCAGTTGGAGAGCACAGCTGTCATTTGCATTCATTACTGCTAGTTTACATTGAGTATGACTTGACTGGATCTATTTTACCATGAATTACAATGTCTAGTCAGTCCTTGGTCTTTGAAGGTGCTCTGCATTTATGTTTTGCGGTCTCAGAAAGGGCTAGCGAGATGCCACCTTGTTATATCATATTATGATTGTTTTGAGAAAGTGTTGTCATCCAAGATTTATTATTATTGCTCGCTAGTTGATTATGCCATTGATATGAGTAAATTTGATACCTATGTGTTATTGTGAATGTGGTTAGTTATAATCTTTGCTGAAAACTTGAATGCTGACTTTACATATTTACAACAACAAGAGCAAATAGAGTTTGTAAAAGTTTTTCTTTATCACTTTCAATTTGTCAACTGAATTGCTTGAGGACAAGCAAAGGTTTAAGCTTGGGGGAGTTGATACGTCTCCAACGTATCTACTTTTCCAAACACTTTTGCCCTTATTTTGGACTCTAACTTGCATGATTTGAATGGAACTAACCCGGACTGACGCTGTTTTCAGCAGAATTACCATGGTGTTATTTATGTGCAGGAGCAAACGTTCTCGGGATGACCTAAAACTTCACAGAGACACTTTTCAGAAAATAAGAAAAATACCTGACAAAGATGAAGGCCAGGGGGCCCACCACCTTGCCACGTGGGTGGGGGGCGCGCCTGCCCCCCTAGGGCGTGCCCCCTACCTCGTGGGCCCCTGTTGCCTCTCCGACTCCAACTCCACCTCCATATATTGAGTTTCGGGGAGAAAAAAATGAGGGAGAAGAAATCATTGCGTTTTACGAAACGGAGCCACCGCCAAGCCCTAAAACCTCTCGGGAGGGATGATCTGGAGTCCGTTCGGGACTCCGGAGAGGGGAATCCGTCGCCATCGTCATCATCAACCATCCTCCATCACCAATTTCATGATGCTCACCGCCGTGCGTGAGTAATTCCATCATAGGCTTGCTGGATGGTGATGGGTTGGATGGGATCAATCATGTAATCGAGTTAGTTTTGTTAGGGTTTGATCCCTAGTGTCCACTATGTTCTGAGATTGATGTTGCTATGACTTTGCTATGCTTAATGCTTGCCACTACGGCCCTGCCATGATTTCAGATCTGAACCTATTATGTTTTCATCAATATATGAGTGTTCTTGATCCTATCTTGCAAGTCTATAGTCACCTATTATGTGTTATGATCCGTTAACCCCGAAGTGACAATAATCAGGATACTTACCGGTGATGACCGTAGTTTGAGGAGTTCATGTATTCACTATGTGTTAATGCTTTGTTCCGGTACTCTATTAAAAGGAGGCCTTAATATCCCTTAGTTTCCGTAAGGACCCCGCTGCCACAGGACGGTTGGACAAAAGATGTCATGCAAGTTCTTTTCCATAAGCACGTATGACTATGTTCGGAATACATACCTACATTATATCAATGAACTGGAGCTAGTTCTGTGTCACCCTAGGTTATGACTGTTACATGATGAACCGCATCCGGCATAATTATCCATCACCGATCCATTGCCTATGAGCTTTCCATATATTCTTCTTCGCTTATTTACTTTCCCGTTGCTATTGCTATCATCACTACAAAATACCAAAGACATTACTTTTACTACTGTTACCTTTTGCTACCGTTATCACTACTATCATATTACTTTGCTACTAAACACTTTGCTGCAGATATTAAGTTTCCAGGTGTGGTTGAATTGACAACTCAGCTGCTAATACTTGAGAATATTCTTTGGCTCCCCTTGTGTCGAATCAATAAATTAGGGTTGAATACTCTACCCTCGAAAACTGTTGCGATCCCCTATACTTGTGGGTTATCAAGACTATTTTCTGGCGCCGTTGCCGGGGAGCATAGCTCTATTCTTTGAGTCACTTGGGATATATATCTGCTTATCATTATGAAGAACTTAAGAGATCCAAAAACCAAGATCTATCCCTCAACTACGAGGGGAGGTAAGGAACTACCATCTAGCTCCGCACTTGATTCACCTTCTGTTTTGAGTAAGCTTGCGACACCTACACCTGCTTCTGCTATTCGTTGTGATATGTCGCATGTTATTGATGATGCCACTTCTGCTATGCATGATACTTATGATGAAACTACCTATATGCCTGATACTACTATGCCACTTAGTGCTTTTCTTGATGAACACCTTGCTAGGGCTAGAGAAATTGAAAATATTGAATATGATGATACTGATGAAAGTGATGATGAAGAACCACTTGCCATTCCTAAGGGTTATGTTTTTGATCAAGATGCTTCTTTAGCTATTTTAGCTTGCAGAAATAGAACTAAACTTAAAAAATTATTAGCTAAATGGGGTAAGCAATCTCTAAATGCTAGAATGAAACCTGACCCTGCTTTTGCTACTTCACCTATCTCTGTTGCAATCTCAACTCCAACTCCAACTCCACCGACCTCAACTCCAACTCCATATATTCACTTTCGGGGAGAAAAAAATTAGAGAGAAGGATTCATCGCGTTTTACGATACGGGGCCGCCGCCAAGCCCTAATCTTCCTCGGGAGGGCTGATCTGGAGTCCGTTCGGGGCTCCGGAGAGGGGAATCCATTGCCACCGACATCATCAACCTTCCTCCATCACCAATTTCATGATGCTCACCACCGTGCGTGAGTAATCTCATCGTAGGCTTGCTGGACGGTGATGTGTTGGATGAGATTTACCATGTAATCAAGTTAGTTTTGCTAGGGTTTGATCCCTAGTATCCATTATGTTCTAAGATTGATGTTGCTATGACTTTACTATGCTTAATGCTTGTCACTAGGGCCCTAGTGCCATGATTTCAGATCTGAACCTATTATGTTTTCATGAATATATGTGAGTTCTTGATGCTATCTTGCAAGTCAATAGTGACCTACTATGTGTTATCATCCGGCAACCCCAAAGTGACAATAATCGGGACCACTCCCGATGATGACTGTAGTTTGAGGAGTTCATGTATTCACTAAGTGGTAATGCTTTGGTCGGGTACTCTATTGAAAGGAGGCCTTAATATCCCTTAGTTTCCGATAGGACCCCGCTGCCACGGGAGGGTAGGACAAAAGATGTCATGCAAGTTCTTTTCCATAAGCACGCATGACTATATTCGGAATACATGCCTACATTACATTGATGAACTGGAGCTAGTTCTATGTCACCCTATGTTATAACTGTTGCATGAGGAATCGCATCCGACATAATTATCCATCATTGATCCATTGCCTATGAGCTTTTCACATATCTATATTTGCTTAGTTACTTTTCCGTTGCCACTGTTACGATTGCTACAAAAACTACTACTCTTACTTTGGCCACCGTTACCGTTACTTCCATACTACTTTGTGACTAAATACTTTGTTGCAGATATTAAGTCTTTCAGGTGTGGTTGAATTGACAACTCAAGTGGTAATACTTGAGAATATTCTTTGGCTCCCCTTGTGTCAAACCAATAAATTTGGGTTGAATAATCTACCCTCAAAAACTGTTGCGATCCCCTATACTTGTGGGTTATCATGGGGCAGCCATCGCAGGGGACAAGCAGAAGTTGGAGCCGTACAACCTTGATTCGAAAAGCATCGCTGACGTACAAACCAAAGTAAAAATTCCTATAAAAGATTGTGATAAACGAACACCATCCCTATTCGACATAGCAAATTTTGTGCTCGTAACGAATCTTCAAAAGGGTGACAAGACACGCTGGCATTAAGGTCGTCTGGATGGGAGAATTATCCCTTGATGTATGGGCGGATAAAATATGCTGCCCTCGATGCCCGTGTGAGTTTCGAGATAGCTGCAAGGTCCAGAGAGATTTTTGCGAAGCCATCTCCCATAGAAAATGAGAACAAGAAGAAGAAGAAGGAGAAGAAGTTGCACCAACAGCAGTGCATTGTGGATGGATGAACTATTTCCTCTCTTGTAACAAAATTATTCCCTCTCTGTGTATATTGATATAGATGGACTATTTCGATGGTGTGCATGTCTTTGAAACAAGTAGTAGCGTGGGTCCGCTTGACTATAAGGAACTATTTATCCCCCTAGCTTTCTCTACTACTACTCCTTCCAGTGACCGCTATGCAACGCATGTGTCCGTATACATGACAGCTTGTCCATGGAAGTTCATCTACGGCGACAATCATGTTTCATCCACTGCCACTCGCGATTCCCACGATGCCGCTCCAACCCACAGCACCACGTCCACCGACATGCGCCTTACCCCTCTCGGCCGCACACCCCTCTGCCTTTGTGTGCTTGACATGTGGGCCACCTGAAATGCGGTGAGCATAAAGTTTCTACCATAGCCACAGACAATTCCCACGACGCCGCTCGAACCCATTACACCACACGTCCCCCGCGGCTCACCCCTCTCGGCCCCACTGCCCCTCTGCCTTCGGGAGCATTACATGTGGACCATCCACCTATCAGGTCCACATGTTATTGACTCAAAGGCAGGTGTAGTAAGGCGCTGAAGCTCAGTCCCGAGGGCCTGAGAGGGAAATGTAACTCCTGCACCAGGCCTTGTGGTGCTACCGCTGCATGAACTCATGCCAAACTCGAGATTTGTTTCTTTACTATACATGCACACAATGATTTAGCAGACATTGTAATCTCAACATGTGATGGGGAGCTCTAAATTTGAATTTGAAACTTATAAAATGAAAAAAATTCAAAACAAATAAACTGGGAGAGGGGAAGTATACTGTAGGATGTGTCCCATACGAAACAAGTCAACCTGGTTTTTCACCGCGAAGATGCGGTTAGAAAGGAGCAGAACGTCTTCGTACTCGTACGACAACAGATCGGCCGCAGACAGCATGGTCCACCTTTGATCGCCATGTGCAAGGTTCGTGCTATCTTCTTCAATCTCAACGTGGTTCCTCGTACCAATTCAGGCGGTGGCCCGTTGCATGGTTGATCCCAATGTTGGACAAAGGTTGTACGGGAACGGTGTCACCGTTGTTAATGTTGTGCAAATTGATGTTGGTACCCTCCCGTACATATGCAAGCCAATCTCCACTCGCACCGAGCCTAACCTATGAAACAGTGGGCAGGGGGAGAATTAGGAAATGGACACGGAAGTATTCTTTAGAATGCATTTACTACGTGATCAAACTCATCTTACCGGCTCATCGGACAAAATCCGAGTGCCCCTCATTGTCGGCATCTCAAGGGGCATCAACTTGCAATTACAGCCACGCCGCGCTGGAGAGACCCCCAAGGAAACATCCTCGTGCGTTGCACGGAACATCAAGATGCATTTGTATGAGTAGTTTATCTTGTGAGAGAAAAAGGATGAACGAGGGATGGCCTTATTTGCAAATGTGGAGAGGGGTGTAGGTATCTTTTTGCAAAATTGCCATAGTTTTCTTCCTATCCATCAGATATAAATTGTACGGCCTATATTGCAGGATGGCAGGCATACCATCATCACCAACTCTGTTTTTTATAAGACTAGCAAGATGCTCGTGCGTTGCATGGAACATCAAGATCTTGTGGGAGAAAAGGATGAACGAGGGAAGGCCTTATCTGCAAATGTGGAGAGGAGTGCGCGTAAATTGTCATAGTTTCCTTCCTATCCGTTAGATATAGATTGGACGGCCTATATTGTAGGATGGCAGGCACACCATCACCACCAACTCTGTTTTTATAAGAGTAGAGATCTATCTTGCTTGTATAAGAGAGTAGTAGACTAGCAAGATGCCCGTGCGTTGCATGGAACATCAAGATGCATTTGCATGAGTAGTTTATCTTGTGGGAGAAAAGAATGAACGAGGGAAGGCCTTATTTGCAAATCTGGAGAGGGGTGTCGATATTTTTTTGGAAAATTGCCATAGTTTCCTTCCTATCCATCAGATATAAATCGAACGGCCTATACTACAGGATGGCAGGCATATCCGCTCCATTGTAAATTTGTCGTCGTATTATCCGTTGCCATTTTATTTGTCGTCATATTATATGTTTCCCTATGTGGCATTTTAAATTATCCGGAATACGAGTTGAAAACACGAATAAAGCAAATGCTAACATTGAGCGGGGCCATGGGATCACAAGCAAACACCCTCCGTCCAGGTGCTTTAATTAACCGCGTGTTAAACATCGGCTCGACCGCCATTAATGGAGAAGTTGTGAGCGAGGTGGGTGGCTGGTGGATGGAGGTCAAAGAGCTCGCTTCCCAGTGAGCATGGGCGGCCTTGCTGCTCGCATGCGCCCCGGTAAGATGGACAGGATGCATGCGTCCCGTCGATCCTGTGCGGCAGCATGCTCGCACGCGTCCCGTCGAGCCTACACGTGGGAGTTCTCGCACTCGCCCCGTCTAATGAAATAGCTGCACGACCACCACCAAGTATGATTAAATTTAGGCACAAAATACAAAGATGACCAATGAACGAGGATGGAGGTAGTACTATCCCATAAGAAAAGAGGGACGTGTGGCCGCACTTAAATGGTTACGGGAACACACGGTTCATATAGTACAACCGTTTGCGATATTAACGTGTCAGCTGTTAATGTGTGCACCTTATCTTATTGTTTCTCCCACAAGAGGGGCATGTTTACATATCGGAACCACGAGGGTTGCGAGAAGCTTCGGTTTGTAAGAGGCTTGTAATATGGCTTGGCCCAAATTGGACAATTTTTTACCATGACATATATGTGCTAAGTAGTGACACCATGCCAAGTTCATGATTTTCTGGTGAGTTTTTGATTTAAGGAGATTTAAAAACCAAGATTCACTATAGTTCCTTATGTTAAACATGAGATTATTGCTATTGCACCCATACTTGATAGTTCCTTGAATCAAAAGCATGATTGAAATGATGTTACTATAATTTCTATTAATGTCAATTGTGCTAATTATATGCAAAACCCCAAGCTTGGGGATGCTAGTTTTGCTATGTCCTCTACTTATTGCAATGATCATGATTGGGGTGATACCGCTTCTTATGATCTTGAAAATTTATTTAAGCCTCATGATGAATATGTTTGCTATAATATTGAAAGTGGGTTTGGAAGAGTGTCAACTTTAGGAAAAAATGATCCCACTACTTTGGAGATTAGTCTTATGATTCTTTTGATAAAACTGGGTTTGGAGAGGTCATGACTTTATTTGATGATAATCCCACTATTTTGGAAGAGTGTCAACTTTGCATGCATGTGGATCATGAAGAGAATATTTTCTGTGATAGTTATATTGTTAAATTTGAATATGATCCTACATGTAATTATTATGAGAGAGGAAAATATGGTTGTAGAAGTTTTCATGTTACAAAATTACCTCTCGTTATGTTGAGATTGCTATTGTTTCTTTCTTCTCGCTTGCATATGGTGGTTTTTGCTTGCCTTGATAACTAGTTTACTTATAAGATGCCTGCGCATAGGAAGTATATTAGACTTAGATGTGTTTTTCACATGCTACATGATGTTCTCTTCGTGTTTCTATTGCTATCTTGTATGTGAGCATCATTAAAATCATCAACGCCTAACTAGAAGGCCTTAAAGAAAAGCGCTTGTTGGGAGGCAACCCAATTTTATTTTTGTTTCTATCGTTTTGTTCCTGTTTTGCAATAACTTTTTCATCTAGCCTCTTGTTAGATGTTTTTATGTTTTAAATAGTGTTTGTGCCAAGTAAGACCTTTGGGATGGCTTCGGTGATAGTTGATTTGATCTTGCTAAAATACAGAAACTTTTCCGCCTAGAAAAATAATTTTCATTTTTAATAGAAGCGCAATAAAATACTGATTATTTTTTAAAGAGATTTATAAACAAATTCCCTCTGTTTTCCTAATTTTTCAGAATTGTTGGAGTTACAGAAGTATTCGAGGTTTACATATTACTACAGATTGTTCTGTTCTTGATGGATTCTGTTTTCTATGTGTTGTTTGCTTATTCTGATGAATCTATGGGTAGTATCGGGGGGTATGAACCATGGAGAAGTTGGAATACATTAGATATTACACCAATATAAATACAGAATGAGTTCAAATGGTACCCAAAGTGGTGATTTATTTTCTTATACTAACGGATTTCATGAGTTTTCTGTTGAGTTTTGTGTTGTGAAGTTTTCATGTTTTGGGTAAAGATTTGATGGACTATGGAATAAGGACTGGCAAGAGCCTAAGCTTGGGGATGCCCAAGGCACCCCAAGGTAATATTTAAGGAAAACCAAGAGCCGGAAAACCAAGAGCCTAAGCTTGGGGATGCCCCGGAAGGCATCCCGTCTTTCGTCTTCATCCATCGGTAAATTTACTTGAGGCTATATTTTTATTCACCACATGATATGTGTTTTGCTTGGAGCGACTTCTATTATATGAGTATTTGCTTTTTAGTTTGCCACAATCATCCTTGCTGTACACACCTTTTGAGATGGACACACATGAATCGTGATTTATTAGAATACTCTATGTGCTTCACTTAGATCTTTTGAGCTTTGCAATTTTGCTCTAGTGCTTCACTTATATCTTTTTAGACCACTGCGGTGGCTTTATTTTATAGAAGTTGTTGAACTCTCTTGCTTCACTTATATTATTTTGAGAGTCTCTCTAAACAACATGGTAATTTTATTTGGTTATGAAATTAGTCCTAATATGATGGGCATCCAAGAGGGATATAATAAAAACTTTCGTATTAAGTGCACCAAATACTATGAGAAGTTTGATTCTTTATGATTGTTTTTGAGATATAAAGATGGTAATATTAGAGTCAGGCTAGTGAGTAATTGTGGATTGGTAGAAATACTTGTGTTAAAGTTTGTGATTCCCGTAGCATGCACGTATGGTGAACCGTTATGTGATGAAGTCAGAGCATGATTTATTTTTTGATTGTCATCCTTTGTGTGGAGGTTGGGATCGCGTGATGGCTAACTCCTACCAACCCTTCCCTAGGGGCATGTGTCTAATACTTTGTTTCGATGACTTCTAGACTTTCGCAATAAGTATGTGAGTTCTTTATGATTAGTGTTGAGTCCATGGATTATAAGCACTCTCACCCTTTGACCATTGCTAGCCTCTCTTGTGCCACGCAACTTTCGCTGGTGCATTAAACCCACCATCACCTTCCTCAAAACAACCACCATACCTACCTATTATGGCATTTCCATAGCCATTCCGGGATATATTGCCATGCAACTTCCACCATTCCGTTTGTTATGACATGCTTCATCATTTTCATATTGCTTTGCATGATCATGTAGTTGACATCGTATTTGTGGCTAAGAAAACATTCATATTTCTTATACATGTCATCTTGATTCATTTCCCATCCCGGTACACCACCGGAGGCATTCATATAGAGTCATATATTTGTTCTAGTATCGATTTGTAATTCTCGAGTTGTAAGTAAATAAAAGTGTGATGATAATCATTATTACAGCATTGTCCCATGTGAGGAAAGGATGATGGAAGCTATGATTCCCTCACAAGTTGGGATGAGTCTTTGGACTCTACAAAAATTAAAAGAGGCCCACAAAAAAATAAAAGAGGCCAAAGAAGGCAACCAAAAATAAAAAATGAGAGAAAAGAGAGAAGGGGCAATGCTACTATCCTTTTTCCACACTTGTGCTTCAAAGTAGCACCATGATCTTCATGATAGAGAGTCCCCTATGTTGTCACTTTCATATACTAGTGGGAAATTTTCATTATAGAACTTGGCTTGTATATTCCAATGACGGGTTCCTCAAATTGCCCTATGTCTTCGTGAGCAAGCGAGTTGGATGCACACCCACTTAGTTTCTTTTTGATCTTTCATACACTTATAGGTCTAGTGCATCCGATGCATGGCAATCCCTACTCACTCACATTGATATCTATTGATGGGCATCTCCATAGCCCGTTGATTTGCCTAGTTGATGCGAGACTATCTCCTTCCTTTTGTCTTCTCCACAACCACCATATTCTATTCCACCTATAGTGCTATATCCATGGCTCACGCCCATGTATTGCGTGAAAGTTCAAAAAGTTTGAGATTACTAAAGGGTGAAACAATTGCTTGGCCAATACTGGGGTTGTGCATGATTTAATATTTTGTGTGATGAAGATGGAGCATAGCCAGACTATATGATTTTGTAGGGATAACTTTCTTTGGCCATGTTATTTTGAGAAGACATGATTGCTTTGTTGGTATGATTGAAGTATTATTGTTTTTTGTCAATATTAAACTTTTGTTTTGAATCCTATGGATCTGAATATTCATGCCACAATAAATTAAATTACCTGGATAAATATGTTAGGTAGCATTTCACATCAAAAATTCTGTTTTTATCATTTACCTACTCGAGAACGAGTAGGAAATAAGCTTGGGGATGCTTGATACGTCTCCAACATATCTATAATTTTTTATTGTCCCATTGTCGGTGTCAAAACCGGCGGATCTCGGGTAGGGGGTCCCGAACTGTGCGTCTAGGCCGGATGGTAACAGGAGACAGGGGACACTTTATTTTACCCAGGTTTGGGCCCTCTCGATGGAGGTAAAACCCTACTCCTGCTTGATTAATATTGACGATATGGGTAGTACAAGAGTAGATCTACCACGAGATCAAGGAGGCTAAACCCTAGAAGCTAGCCTATGGTATGATTGTGTATGGAGTTGATCCTCTACGGACTACAACCCTCTGGTTTATATAGACACCGGATAGGGTTAGGGTTACACAAAGTCGGTTACACTGGTAGGAGATCTTGAATATCCGCATCGCCAAGCTTGCCTTCCACGCCAAGGAAAGTCCCATCCGGACACGGGACGAAGTCTTCAATCTTATATCTTCATAGTCCAGGAGTCCAGCTGAAGGTATTGTCCGGCTATCCGAACACCCCCTAATCCAGGACTCCCTCAGTAGCCCCTGAACCAGGCTTCAATGACGACGAGTCCGGCGCGCAAATTGTCTTCGGCATTGCAAGGCGGGTTCCTCCTCCAAGTCCTTCATAGAAGATTGTAATCACCAAGAGTAGTGTCCGGCTCTGTAAAATAAGTTTCCACATATTGCTATAGAGAGAATAATATTAACACAAATCAAATCTGCTGACGTATTCTGCAGTGCGCCATCACACTACAGCCAAGTCCTTTACTCGAATCGTTTTTACTTTTCCACCTCAGCATGTTTTGCGAGGTGGTTCCCTTGGCAGGTCTTGTCAAAGCAGAGATCGTGTACCCTTTTTATGGGATTCTCATTAATATGGATGTGGGTAACCAAATCGTGCCCGTTAGCATGTTTTCTCGATTAAAGGCGAGTCCCAAACGGTTACGGGAAGGGCTCCTGGTATTCAACCTCTTATAAAGAGACCAAGGCCTTACTTCTTTTTCCAATCTCAAACGAGTTCGCCCGTCGCCTCAAGTTCCAACACCCTAGGCTTCAGATTCCAGGCGCTTCGGACCTTCGACAATGTCCGGTTCCGACCTTCAAGGCCGATGGATGCCCTCTTCCGTCACGGAGGAGGATGTGCTAAAGTTGAGAGAGGCTAAGTTCCTGACCGCCGAAATTCTGCATAGGTTGCCTGCTCAAGGGCAAGCTATTCCCGATCCCCAGCCCGGTGAGAGCGTAGTGTTCATGTCTCACTTCCTTCGGGGGTTAGGCTTCCCGATGGATCCCTTCGTGAGGGGGCTGCTATTCTATTGCAGGCTGGAATTTCATGACTTAGCTCTGGAGTCCATCCTTCATATTTCCTCATTCATCGTCGTGTGCGAAGCGTTCCTCTGCGTTACTCCTCACTTCGGTTTATGGCTGAAGACTTTTGGAGTGGAGCCGAAGATGATCGAGGGACGGCACGCAGAGTGCGGAGGTGCTGTCATCAGTAAGAATGCTGATGCTCCATGGCCCGAGGGCTCCTTTCAAGAAGAGCTCGGCTTGTGGCAACGAGAATGGTTCTACATTACCGCTCCCAGGAGCGCCAAGTGGGAGGCGCCTCCTGCCTTTCGCTCGGGTCCCCCATCACGGCTAGCGTCATGGGTCAACAAAGGATTAGATTGGGGTTTGTCCAAAGACGTGCCCCTGCTACAGGGCCGAGTTAAGGATCTCTTGGAAGGAGACCTTAGTCTAGTCAAGGTGACGCAGGTCATGTTGATTTGCCGAACATTGCCCGGGAAACGTCGCCCCCTTCGTCTGTGGGAGTTTAATCCGGAGGGACCGTGAGTTCTTCAGAATTTTATGGGCGCAATGCCCGCGGAGATGTATAAAATGTTCTTCGGATCACAAGAGATGTGTCCGGATTCAACCGAGGACGCAGGCTTAAGCTGCAATCGCCCAGATACTCAAGTAAGCAACCTTGTGCCCGGACCTTTTATCCGTATAATCGTCATAAACTTGCCCCTAAAAGAGCCGTCTTTTTAAACAGGAGTGGACAGCGAAGGCGAAGCTGATCAGGTGTCCGGCTCCCCTTCCTGAAACTAGGCCGGATCCTGTGCTAGTCAGGATGCTGGAGATAATGCCTTTGGAGGGAGAGGACAAGGAAGCTACGGCCTCATCGAAGGAGGCTGCTCCGAAGGGAGGAACCGACAATTCCTCTCCTAAAGGGAAGAAGAGAGCCGCCTCTGACGACCCAGAAACCATGGCCTCAAAACGGGGGAGAAAATCCTCGTCAGAGGGTCCGACGCCAGGGAGTTCCTTGGCCGGACTACGCCCTCAAGGGGATCAGCCCTCAAGCGATCCGTAAGTGGAGAAAAGATTTTCTTTTTGAGGGATGAGAGAAATCCTTGATTTTGCATCTGAGAAGATTTAACCGAAATTTTACCTTGTAGCTCGGACCTCAACCCCTCGCAGCAGAGCTCGTCTTCGGGGGATCTTCTTCCGGAGATGATGGAGAGCGGAACACCTCCCTCTGCTGTGCCGCCCAGCGAGGCGGGCGACCCTGAGGTGTCGTCGCGGAGGGTTTCTCCGAATCCGGCAGGGATGGGAGGTGGCAGTGCGGCCCCCCGAAGTCCTCCGCGTCCGCCCTTCGAAAGAGGCCATAGGACAAGTCCGGCACCGTCTGGCGCTCGGCCGGAAGAACTAAAGATTCTGCTGGGGCGAGCTTCTATCTCCGAAGAGCACCGTGCCTTGATGGGCACGGTGATTGAAAGGATTTCATCCGCAAAAAGCAAATTGCATGAGGCCGTCAAAAGTTTACTGACGGGTTTTGAGGTACGTTAGGTAATGTACACTTTTGTCAGTTGCGCGTAAATAAGATGCGCCTTGTGTAGATAGTAGCCCCTGAGACTCTGCGTGTTGTCAATAAATGACGGCACGTAGAGGATCATAGTCCCAGGTCTAAGATGTCGCCTTTGAATGTAGGTGGCGAGGTGTCCGGAATCAAGCCGGACTAATGATTTGGCCGAACTAAAGCGGCAACTGGACGTGGCAGATGCCGACATCGTGCTTGTCAACAAGCGGCTTGATGAGGCTCAAGGTATGTAATTCTTCGGGCGGCATCAGGTAAGAGGAGCTTCATGCCAGTGTCTTACAATGTGGGTGCTTGACGTAGATGGTACGGCCGCCGTGGAGAATCTTAGGGCAGAACTTGCCCGAGCTAAGGAGCAAGCCAGAAAAAGCGATGCGGCTGCCAAGAAGGCCCTTGAAGAGCTGAGAGCCGAACAGGCTGCTCACTGCCGAAGCAAAGAGGAAATGGCCAAGATGGCCGAGAAGTTAAAGAGCGCTGCAGACCGTTGCGAACTTCTTGAGAAAGAAGACCGGGCGAGACAAATGGATTTAGATAAGGCCGTTGCCGATGCCAAGGACGCTCGCTCTGCGATGAGAGCTGCGAAAGAGGAGCTGCGTCAGGCCGAACAGATTGCGGCTGGAAAGCCCTTTATGCCGCGGAGGAAGTTTTGTGATCCGAAGTTTGCTCCGTTGGACCGGATGTGGAGTGTGAAGGACACCTATCTGGATTTGGCAACAAGTGCCGCTGATGCGACCGAACACTTTCGAGATCAGAAAGATTGCGAAGTGGAAAAGCTTTTCTGGTCGCAGTTTCATAATCCAGAGCGGCCACTGGCAGTGGATGATCGTTTGGCTCAATGGGCCGAACTGAATAGGTTGTCCGGACTTGCCATGAAGTACGTCATGGATCATCTGTGGCCGGGGAGCTCGGAGCCGAAGAGTTATTTCAGCTTGGTGCAGCAATTCCTTGACGCGGTGCCGCGTATAAATGCAATTAAGAGGTCAGCATGCATAGAGGGTGCTAGGATGGCTCTAGCCCGTGTTAAGACATACTGGGCAGAGATGGAGACCACCGTTGTTGCGTCCCGAGATTCGGACCAAAGCCGAGTACCCTCCGAGCACTATTTTCAGGAAGTTCTTGAAGGCGCTCGTGTAATAGAGACGCAGTGCCCGAAAGATGCTATGTTATGATAACATATGTAATTATAAAGTAATATTTTGATAAACTGTAGTGGCCTATTTTATACTTGTGTCTCCAAGTATTGTAAACACCTTCTATGCGGCCGTTTTAAGATATATATATATATATATATATATATATATATATATATATATATATATATAGAATCTGAAAGATGGCAGTCGTTGGCTTCAGCCCCCACGCACATAGTGCGGGGGTGCTCGCAGAAGACGCATTTTCACACTTAACCCAACGTCTTGGTCCTACAAAGGAGGTGATAGCGCAGCGGGCCAGGCAACCGGACTATAATGCTTTAACACTTTCACTTAGCCATAGGAGTTTGAAAATGAGACTCTTTAGGTAGCTCCTTGGTGGCAACTGCGCTCGTCCGAATTCGGGGCGCGTATGTGCCTGACCGGGAAGCGGTCCTTTGTTAAAGCGGAGGAATCCGATAGATTCCTATTGGTCGTCGAGTGGCTGACCAGTCTCACGCTACATCATGACAGTCAGTTTTCGGCTTTCTCTACTGAGGTGCTCGCCCTGGCCAAACCGGGGGCACAATCCCAGTAGTTCTCCTGGTGCTACCTTAGCCGATAGAGCGGAATGTAAGGTAGCCGAACTCAGGAGCCGGGCAACCCAACCTTTGACCAAAGACATGATTCGGAGCTGATGCATATAATGCCAAAACTCGCGACGCCGAACACTCCCTAAGGTGTTCGGTCTTTATGAGTGCGGGCCAAACAACACTCTTTATTGAAAAAGCCCCTAGTGTCCAGGTACGTGCAAAAAATTCTGACGTGGCCACATGCCAAGACGCCAGCCTCCTCCTTGGTTATATTAGAAAGAAAAACCAGGGGATGTATAGCAACAAGAGACAATAAAAAAGGTTTACGCAGGGTCTTAATCTAAAAAGAATCCTTTAGGACGGGTCCCTACTGCACGTCTGCGCCTGTGTCTCCATTGTGCCGTATCCTGGACGGGCGCCGCACGACGTTCATCTATAAAAGAGAGGAACTGAGTTGAAAAACGGGTCGTGCCAATTTTTTTTAAATACGCAAAGTATAAAGTAAGATATGTAAGTTTGAGCTTTATTGTCTCTTATTGTATATGCGTGGAGCCCCTTGTGCGGGGGTATATGGCTTCTAGGCCTGCATCAATGATGATTTTGCACCGAACTCGTCCATCCGCGTTCGTGGTCTTTAAATGACCTATTTTGAAGTTTTTTGGCTGGTGAGGCCATTTTGCTGTGGGGCTGTTAAAGCGGCCGCACTGTCCTCCGCTTGGGGAGGCGCACTTTAGTGCTTCCCCATAAAAGAGATGATGCCTCGTGGACCGGGCATCTTAAGCGTAAGAGATGCATAATGTGCTATTGCGTTAAATCGAGCGAAAGCTTCACGTCCCAGTAGTGCTTGATAGCGACTTGAGAACGGGACGACGTGGAAGGTCAGCTTTTCACGGCGGAGGTTATCGGCAGAGCCGAATGTGACTGTGAGCCGAAGAAAACCCATGCAATGGGTGTCCGGACCAGGTATTACCCCTTGAAAGGAGGTTTTGCTGCGACGGATTCTTGCTGGGTTTATCCCCATGTGCTGTATTGTATCCTGATATATCAGGTTTAGTCCGCTGCCGCCATCCATAAGGACATTTGAGAACTTGAGTCCGCCAATTATTGGATCAAGTATCAAGGCAGTCCATCCTACATTCCAGATATTCCTAGAATAATCTAGCTGATCGAAGGTGATCGGTTTTGACAACCAGTGGCAGGATCCTTTGGGGATGGGCCATGTGGTGTGTACCTTTATGGGCACCACACGTTTTGTTATGTGAAGTGAGTTCAGTGTTTTTACTTCTTGTGGGAAGTTCTATTGTTTCCTGGTGCTCTGCTGTTGGGGTTCGTCCTCGTCTTTGCTTGGTACGTCGAGCCCCTTGTGTTCGGCATTGAGTCTGCCGGATTGTTTGAAGACCCAACAGTCTCTGTGGGTATGGTTAGCAGGCTTCCCGGGAGTACTGTGTATCTGACATATGCTGTCCAGGATTTTATTTAGATTGGATGGATCGTCCCTGTTATCCTGGGGGGCGATTTTTCCTGTTTTTGTCGTGAGCCTTTGAATCCGGCATTGACTGCCGTGCTCTTAGGACTTTTGTCCTTAGTCCGGCGACGGTCCTTGTTGCATCGCGGTCTTCCGTTTCCATCCCTGGTTTCGAATGTACTTGGGTCGCTGGGGCTGCACCTTGCCAACCAGCTGTCCTCCCCTGCACAAAAGCGGGTCATGAGGCTTGTTAGTGCGGCCATTGTTCTTGGCTTTTCTTGGCTGAGGTGTCTGGCGAGCCATTCATCTCGGACGTTATGTCTGAAAGCTGCTAAGGCTTCGGCGTCCGGACAGTCGACTATCTGATTTTTTAGTGAGGAATCTATTCCAGAACTGCCGAGCTGATTCTCCGGGTTGTTGAGTTATGTGACTAAGATCGTCTGCATCCGGAGGGCGGACATAGGTCCCTTGAAAGTTTGCTCGGAAAGCATCCTCGAGCTCTTCCCAGCTTCCAATTGAGTTTTCGGGAAGGCTTTTAAGCCAATGCCGGGCTAGCCCTTTAAGCTTAAGGGGTAGATATTTTATGGCGTGGAGATCATCTCCTCTTGCCATGTGTATGTGGAGGATATGATCCTCGATCCAGACTCTAGGGTCTGTTGTTCCATTGTATGCCTCTATGTTTACGGGTTTGAATCCCTCGGGGAATTCATAGTCCAGGACCTCATCGGTGAAACATAGGGGGTGTGCGGCACCCCTGTATTTGGGTATGCCGGATTCTGATGATGGCTTCATAGCGTTGCTTACGAGAACTTGCTTGCTTGGCCCATAAATGGACCTGACTGGGCCATGATGCGAATCCTTAGGAGGGTCGCATGCCGATTTAGGTGTGGCGCCGCTTGTTGCCTTATGGGGTCGTCTATCTGACCGTGTGGCTTTTTCATTTTTTGAATGCGAGGGCTCTGAGGCCTCTTCATCGAATTCAGGCAGTAGCTTTCTTTTCGGATAGCTTTTAGTGCGGCGACTGTCGCCGTACTTATCTATGGCATTGATTACCTTGCTCCATCTGATCCGAAGTGCATCTTCCGCTGTTTTTAGCTTGCGCTTCTGCTTTTTTAGGCTGCGTGCAGTTGCAACGAGCCTCTCATGGAGATTCTTCTGCTCCATAGGTTTATTTGGTGTGAGGTCGTTCGGAATGCCGCTTTCGCCGGGGGAGGGATGTTCGGTTTCTCTATCCGTGTCGCCCTGTTCGGACGGTTGCTCTAAGGCCTGTACGTCGTCGACCGGCTCGTCCTGCTCTATGGCTGGGCTTTTATCGAGGCGGGGCTTGGGCCGGCGTTTGTGTCGACGCCTTGATTGCTTTTTGGGGGGTCGATCTCTCGTCCTATCCCCTTTTTCCTCGTTGTTGCTTCCCTTAGGGGTGTCCACCATGTACACATCGTGAGATGGGGTGGCTGTCCAATGCCCTATGGGCGTTGGTTCGTCGATATCTCCTCCATCGTCATCCATGATGTCGATGTCCTCAGAGCCGAAGTCAGGCATGTCGGTTAGATCGTCGACAGTGGCTACGAAGTGGGTGGTGGATGGGTTTTGAATTTCCTCACCGTCTGTATCCCACCCTTGCTGACCGTAGTCCGGCCAGGGCTCTCCTGATAAAGAGAGAGACTTAAGAGAATTTAGGATGTCGCCACAAGGCGAATGCTGAAAGATGTCCGCTGCGGTGAATTCCATTACCGGCGCCCAATCGGATTTGATTGGCAGGGGGCGGGTGGCTCGGAGTTCGAAGAGGAATCCGGCTCCTCGGAGTCACGGGCCATGCGGAGTGCGGGGCTGGAGTTCGGCTCGATCGCCTCTGAGATCGCAGCCCCTGAGGCAGCGTCCAACCGCTGATCCTCGATCGACGCAGTAGGTTCCGAATCAATGATCGAAACCGGTGCGTGTGCGGCCTCCAAGGCGCTGTTCGGCGGCACAGCTATATCATGCCCATCGAGACAGTGCGGCACGCTTGGCTGTGGCTCGAATCCGTCGAAGATCAAGTCTCCACGGATGTCAGCCGTGTAGTTTAGGCTTCCAAACCTGACCTGATGGCCAGGGGCGTAGTTTCCGATCTTCTCAAGGTGGCCAAGCGAATTGGTCCACAGTGTGAAGCCGTCGAAGTCGAAGATCTGTCCGGGGAGGAAAGTCTCAACCCGGACTGCATCGTTGTGGATGATCGAAGGAGCCATCGGGCCTAAAGGCGACGACACAGAGGAACTCTCAATGAAAGCACCAATGTCGGTGTCAAAACTGGCGGATCTCGGGTAGGGGGTCCCGAACTGTGCGTCTAGGCCGGATGGTAACAGGAGACAGGGGACACTTTATTTTACCCAGGTTCAGGCCCTCTCGATGGAGATAAAACCCTACTCCTGCTTGATTAATATTGATGATATGGGTAGTACAAGAGTAGATCTACCACGAGATCAAGGAGGCTAAACCCTAGAAGCTAGCCTATGGTATGATTGCGTATGGAGTTGATCCTCTACGGTCTACAACCCTCCGGTTTATATAGACACTGGATAGGGTTAGGGTTACATAAAGTCGGTTACACTGGTAGGAGATCTTGAATATCCGCATCGCCAAGCTTGCCTTCCACGCCAAGGAAAGTCCCATCCGGACACGGGACGAAGTCTTCAATCTTATATCTTCATAGTCCAGGAGTCCGACTGAAGGTATAGTCCGGCTATCCGAACACCCCCTAATCCAGGACTCCCTCACCCATGCTATTATATTATCTGTTTTGGATGTTTTATATGCATTAATATGCTATTTTATATTATTTTTGGGACTAACCTATTAACCTAGAGCCCAATGCCAGTTTCTGTTTTTTCCTTGTTTTTAAATTTCGCCGAAAAGGAATATCAAACGGAATAAAACTTCGCGGTGATTTTTCTTGGACCAGAAGACACCTATAGGACCTGGAGTCCAAGTCAGAAGACCCACGAGGGAGTAGTAAGCTGTAGGGGCGCGCCCTAGGGGGTGGCGCCCCTGGCTTGTGCCCCCTCGGGAGTCCCCTGACCTACTTCTTCGTCCTATAAATTCACATATATTCCCAAACCCTCGGAAAAAGCAACGGAAATACTTTTCCACCGCCGCAACCTTCTGTACCCACAAAATCTATCCCTTTGATCCAACATACGAGAAGGGTTTGACTATGATGGTTTCCTATTGCTATGTGTGCCATGTTATACCAAATAAAGTTTGAGCGCATGCGTTGGACGACACCCCCACCTCGAAGTTGGGGAACCGACATCGTACGTATTGAACCTAGCTTGCGGTCGGGTACAATGTTCGATTTGTAATGTAGTTGGTGCCCCATCGAAGTTGTGATTTCGGGATTTGAACACATCACACACCACCATACCCATACATGTTTTCGGTCTGCATGCAGTGTATAGGGGGTCTTCTTATCGACCACGTCTCCCTTGTGCAGTTTTTGTGATGACACGCACATCTGTGGGCTCCCCGAGTGTGTGTGTGTGTATCATCCCTTTGACCGATAACGAGGGGTATGTGTTGGCCATCAATGGATTCCTCGTAGTTCGTGTTAGGTCCGGTCACCGTCACATATCGTTCAACCAAAGCTTGCGCTCATGTGTTGTCTGGATTCCCTCCCACACGCTCGGATTGCCGGGTTCGACCGACACCACACCCTGCGTATCTCGTCCTTAACTACCTGGCTTTCATGGTTGTTGTCTGTATCGAGAGGCAGGCACTACATCTAAATTGTACAGTATTTGATATTGAAAATACACATCACCCCTTCCAACATACATCATTTTGGGCACATGCAGGCGGTGCTGGTTTTACGGTCCGTCTCGTGCGATTTTTATGATGGTTCAATCTATTGGCCCAAGCGGTTTATATATATATTCTATCCATTTTTATCAACAACAGTTGTTGTTTGACCAAACTATAGATTCACTGGTCCATCTTATGGTAGGTCATGGTGACATGCATGTATGACCAAAGTATCATTACGTGCATCCGCCCCGCTGACACGAAGTGGGAGGTGAGTCAAGCACCCTAGCTAGGTAGCTACGACATTATGTCATTATAGATATATCCAACGGTGCTTTCGGGTTTGCGAGGCAGGTGCCACCAAAGTTGTGCATTGTGTATTTAAAGTTTTAAACATCACACCCTATATTCCTACATATATTTGGCCACTTCTAGGTGGTTCTTGACTTCTGGCCCCTCTCATATATCTTCGACGACGCGCCCAACCATGGGCCCACGCGGTCAAAGTTGTGCATTGGAATTTCGAACATCACTGACCACCCTTTTCACTCATATATATTTGGGCCACATGCTGGTGTGACTGTCTTCTGACCCTCTCTAACGTTTTTTGCTGCAAATACTTTGATGACGCTCAACGGACACGGGTGTACCGGCTTATCCGTGTGCGATTCAAGTGCACTATGAATCACCATGACTGCGCAAGCGCGAGCAAAGGTGGAGGTACTGGCTTAACCGTGTGCGATGCTAGTGCGCTGTAAAATCACCACATGCGCAAGCTAAAGGTGGGTAGTTTATTTAGATTGAATTCCACATATGCGTCTGAAAATTAGGACGAACCCTGTGCGGTAGATCAGCTAGCTAGAAATCTAAAAACAAACTACCCGCCTTGAGTGGTTGCCAAAATCGGCGGTTCCACCTCTTTTCCTTATTATCATACACACATATTCTTATTGGACCGTCTGTGATCTTGGGTACTCCCGCCCCGCATCAGTTCCTTAATTTACCCAAATTTTAGTACCCACCATACTTCAACCGTCACCCACACTCCTCCAGCATCAACCTTATAGTAAAATTGCAGTAACCGAGGCATTTGAACCGTTGCCATGCCTCATCCACCACCATCTCCACCCACCATTACTAAAATTTTCAGCAGTCGCGGCGTATCCTCAAACTCGCCCCCCTCGAACCCTAGCTCGCCGCCGCTGCCGCCAACCTCTGTCGGCCAGCCCGTTCGTCCTAGCTTAGATAATATAGTTCAGGTTACCCATCGATTCCCATACCGTCGCCCCACTCCCTTGAGTTTTTAGATGAGGCCTGCGGTGTCCCTCCCAACCAGATCCACATCCCCTGCTCCAGAATGTGGCAGCCTAAGCTCGATCACGTATCCCGGGGAGCCCGACGAGCGTTCGGCCAAGAAGAGGTTTATCATGGCCTCTCCGGCGGACCTTCGCGAGGTGGCCGCTGTTCGCCCCGACTTGTCGATCCTGGAGCAACACGTCGCCGCAGAAGCCGGCAAAGACGTTGACCACGTTGCCATGTCGAAGGCTTCATGTCAGCGGGCTAGCGTATTAGTGTATCTCAGGAAAGCTGGCTACGGCATCAAACTCGTCGACCGCAAGGGCTTCACGCGGGCCATGTCATAGGTTAAGTGGTCCATCCCCAAGCCCTCTGGCTCAACCGCCGTCGATCTCTTCGACGGCTCTGCTGCTGATCTCCTCCGCCACATGGTCAAGGATTTGCGATCCTTTATGCCATTGAGCCCATTTTGTCATTTCTGAAGGACACTTTCTACGGCGACGACTTGGGATCCTCAAATGCCAAGTCAGATCTCATTGACCACGACCACGAGGAGGGAACCCACAATGGTTCTTCCAAGGTAAAACAACCAATCTGTGATATCAGAGAGCGCACCATGGGTCTTTGCTCTTCCAACTGGAAGGATCCCGTCCATGACATGTGAGGCAATATCCTATCAACAAATCTTACCTTTTCTAACTTGCCAACTCGTACCCTTTGTTGTAGTAGCTTTTGCCATGCGGTGTTTTAACTATGTCGTGTTTCATTATTTTAGTTATGCAAACTGTAATGTTCAATAGGGCTGTGTGATGTTTAAGTATGAATTGTCGACTTCAATTTCACGAATGGCTATATTTGGTTGTTTATAGTGAGTAGATTCCTTGTTTATCTGTATTTGGTTGTTAGGTTGGTTGCAGTGAGCATTTGTCCAGTTATTGAGCAGATGCCTTGTTTATCTGTATTGGGTTGTTAGGTTGGTTGTAGTGAGCATTTGTTTAGTTATCAAGCAGATGCCTTGTTTATCTGTATTTGGTTGTTAGGTTGGTTGAAGTGAAAATTTTGTCCAGTTTTCAAGCAGATGCCTTGTTTATCTGTATTTGCTTGTTAGGTTGGTTGCAGTGAGCATTTGTTCAGTTTTCAAGCATATGCCTTGTTTATCTGTATTTGGTTGTTAGGCTGGTTTCCAGTGAGACTCTGTCCAGTTTTCAATGGCTATGTTTGGTTGTTACAGTGATCATTTACGCCTTGTTTATTTCAGTCACTCACAAAGTGATGTTCATTATGTGCAAGTCGGAATTGTGCCGCTCAATTGCATCAATACTAGTTTGAATAGCTATATTTGGCTCCAGTTATGCCTGGTGTAGTTAACACATGCTCTTTATTTCAGTTTTACACATTTATCCAGTGTGATGCTTAAGCAAGACATACGTTCTATTCATTTTCAATAATACCAATTTGAATTACAATATTTAATGGCTGTTAAGCCTGCTGTAGGTAACATTCCCTTCCATTTTATATCCTCTTTAACAACATGCTGAAACCAACACATTCAGGCTATAATTTGGAGATGATGTTGTTTACCGTTGCTATATTTGCTTGATGTTAAGGTTGTTGTAATTATCATGCCTTTCCACTACTTATGCAGGATGACAACGGGAGTGGCCACCATTTTCCGCTGTGGTTAGTTTCATCACTCGGCTTGTACTCCCCCCCCCCCCCCCCCCCCCCCCCGTCGTTTCATAATGTAGTGCATATAGATCCAGGCCTAGACACTTGTTAGCTTCTAATATTGACTTGTTGCTTGTAGGTACATACGCCCTTGGCAAGGATCCACGCATCAACCCTTTTTGCGTATGGGGCAATGAGATATTCATGAACAAGCATCAAGTGAGGAAACTGATAAGGATTATTAGCAAAAAGATATGAACGGTGGCAAGCAAATTATTTGTTTACGCGCTATCCAACACAACAGTGAGTTGTAGGATGGTAACTACAAACTCTGTAGCCTTCTCTTTTTACTGCCCATAATGAGTTGTTAGGCAACAATGTCTGAATCTTTTTTGTTCGTAGTGGTTACTGAAGCAGTTTGCTCAAGATTACCTCGCAAAGTACATGATTGGTGGACACTCAATGAAGGTTAAAGTATTTCATCCAGACTACAATGAGCATTGAGAAGTCCTAACGAAGACAATGAAGGATGGACGGGCAGCTATCACAAGGGGTTGTCCTAGAGTCGTGCGCACATTACGCATGGAGGAGGGTACAATATGGGCATTCCGCTTCACCTTATCCAGCAACCAGAATGTCTTTCGCCTCTCTCTTTACAGTCTTTAGTACAACTGTGCTTCATCATTCTTTACTTGGTGCTTCTGTCGTTCTTTAGTATATCTACCTGTGCATCGAATTATGCATTCGTGGTTGAACCTATATTTGTAATAAACATGGTTCGATATGAAATAAGTGATTGCATACTTTCAGATTCAAAATTTGGGATTTTTAAATTTGGGATTAAATTAGGGATAAATTAGGGATTACACTGCACACAGTTTGCGAAAGCGAAACGTTTGTGATAGACGTGGAGATCAGACACGTTTCTCGGATCCACTACATGTGCGATCAATCTCTACTGCCCACATGATCAGCCAAAAAAACGTGTGCAAGTAACAACATCATCGCACATAGTTCTTTTTTATTAAATATTTGCGAAAGTCACCTTATCACACACGCTTGGCAATTATGGACTGTTTGTGATGTTGTGCTCATCGCAAATGTTTGGTCATAGAAGAACGCGTGCGATAGGTCTTCATGCGACGCGGGTATGACAGATCAATCATGTGGGATGTATTCAAGCTTCTCATACAGTTTTGGGACAACTGTATGCACTCGTACAAAGAATCACATATAGTTGAGGAAAAGTAAATGGGTGTGATTGTCTGCTTCTATAGTCATGAACTGTTTGTGATGGGTCGCGCATCATAAACGTAGCACCACAGAATACCGACTACGATGACAATGCGAGCACAAACGACTTGCAAGGATGAAGCATTTCAGATATTCCAGATATCAGAAACAGTTTTGTAGGGACAACTGTATGCATCAAGGCTCCCTATCCTCGATGGTTTCTGGGTCATTTGGGAAGGACCCCCTTATCGCACACACTCACTTGGCGACGGTTCAAAACACCGTCCCGGAAAGGGGTTAAAAACCATTTGTATAGCACCTCGCTGTACCAGTGCTTGTTCAATTATTTTAGTGTGACCTTCATGATAGAGTGGCTCCCGCGTCACCCTATATCCTCTAGTCATTACTCTAACTGCATGATCATTCATATTACTATTCATTTCATTAAGAAAATCTTTTTCTGACTTAGCTACTTGTTCTAACCGAGCCTGGACCATAGAAGCATGTTTACCTACACCTTTAACATATTTGCAATTCTAAACCAATCACTCAAGCGATTAATTGTGTTGGCATTATGTTTCAGTTGTTTCAAAACATAAGCATTAAAGTGATCTTGCTTGATAATGTAGTTGTCAAATTCATACAAGCATTGACTAAGAGATTTATTGTAAGGAATATAACCTTCATCAAACTTTATAAAAGAATTTACCTCTACTACCTATGTCGGAGTGTTGAGTCCATGTATTTCTTCAATAGGTGGTAAATTCTTAACAACTTCAGCTTGAATACCTTTTTCTCTCATAGATTTCTTTGCCGCTTGCATATCTTCAGGACTTAGAAATAGAATACCCCTCTTCTTTGGAGTAGACTTAGGTGGTGGTTCAGGAATTGTCCAATATATTATTCAATAGATCTTCAGCCTGTTTAATAGTTTGTTCCCTGAAAACGCAACCAGCACAACTATCTAGGTAATCCCTAGAAGCATCAGTTAGTCCATTATAAAAGATATCAAGTATTTCATTTTTCTTGAGAGAGTGATCATGCAAAGCATTAAGTAATTGGAGAAGCCTCCCCCAAGCTCAAGGGAGATTCTATTCTTCAATTTGCACAAAGTTAAATATTTCCTGTAAGCGAGCTTGTTTCTTATGAGCAGGAAAATATTTTAAACGCGAGAAGGACTAATTTTGGCGTGTTTGTTAAACCAAACTACAGTTCATCATAGGGCTTCAGGTTGTACACAGACAACAAACTGATCCAATTGTTTCCAATAATATAAGTGATGGACATTGCCTTTGTTACTGACACGACATAAGAAGAGAAACCTGCAAAAATAACCATCATAGAGCAAACCAAATGGTTTATTTTGTGATGAATGTCACATGGCAAAAGCTGCATCATAAAATTGCAGCAAAAGTAAGAAAACATGACATTAAATCAATAAGATTTAGACAGTAAATCAATAATGACCAGGAAATCACTATGTTGAAGTACTAAACAGAAGATTGATCGCCCAACTACGTGTGGCATGCAGGGCCCCCGCCTACTCCCACAAGCAGGACAGTCCAAAGTCGTGACAAATCGTATGGACCGAACATCCATGGGAACGGAAATCCTAGTGGGTGCGATAAACCCTACAATGCATATAGATATTGGAGTGTAACCATAATTGATAAACCGTCCTCACAAAAAAGATGACCTGGGTACTTCAAACTATACATACTGAATTGAGTAGACAGACAGGACTCACCACACACCAAAAGCGGCCGTACTAAACAACACATGGTTCACACACACAAACCAAGTACTGAACAATAGTACTTACTACAGATAAGCAAAGTGGCACTAATTAAACTCTGCGGACTATTTCTTGCCACCGACCTACGAGATGAACCCCGCATAACTGACTAGCTAGGCCATGGACTTCGTGAGAGATGTCTACCTACACTATCACCATCTCGTCAACCTTAGAGAACCTAACAGAGTGGTCTTTCCACTCATAAACATGACGATGAAGACAGTCCACATCAGATTTGACGGGAAGCTTTACAAGAACCACACCCTTCGTAATCGAAGGCACGGCCAAGAAATTGTTGTGGTCAAGTACAACCTCAAGAACATGCCTGACAACAATGCTACAGAAAAACACTAGTTTAGGACATGTGGCGACAAGGACACATCAGCTGGATAGTTTAGCAGTAGAACTCATCCTCAGGTCTTCCAGTTCACAAGGCATGACTTTGAGAACTTCATCTCCACCGCGGACCTGGTTCTAATTCAAACAAAACCAAATATTTTATTACTACCTCCATTCAGAAATATAAGATGATTTTCAATATTTTACTCCATATATGACTACATATACGCACATAAATGAGTGAACAAAGACACTAGAA
Organism: Triticum urartu; assembly: GCF_003073215.2. Lineage (NCBI taxonomy): Eukaryota > Viridiplantae > Streptophyta > Magnoliopsida > Poales > Poaceae > Triticum > Triticum urartu. The sequence goes on along the minus strand of NC_053027.1, from coordinate 402,502,070 downwards.
CATGTCTTCAAAGGCATGAGAGCAAAGGAATTACTTGAAATATCCATAACACAAGTTACTAAGGCAAATATACTCTCTTCAAAGGTAGCATTGATGTTCATAAAGTAGTTGAAAGTAATCTATAAGAAATCAGTGTCAACCTCTCGCATGTTTTGGTCAAAAGAGGAATTTAGAACCGTCATTTGGCACACAAAAATTGACATGCAAGATCACCCAGAAAGTTGTACTACTAGTACTAGTAATGCATGTTAGATGAAAAAACACGATCAAGATCAAGAGAAAGATCGTTAAGAAGAGATATTACCTAGACTTGCTTAATGAGGGATTCCGGAGAGGGGGGCTTGGACAGGGCAATGGCTTTGACTTGTCTGCGGTAGTCTCGGTGGGGTGCTTGCACTTCTTCATACCATGAACCTCGATGGTTTTGGCCAGAGCCATAGACATCACTTCGGCCGGTGCTCCAGCGTCCATCAAGAAACTGTCAAATAGAAATAAAAGAAAAGAAACCATAATCACAAACCCAATAGAAGAACAGAGAGGGAGTTATAGGATCAGTCTTGGGGTTGCAAGACCGGGCCTTGGCCAGAATCAACACCGTTGATGCGCTCACCTTTCCTTCTTTGGGAGAGAAGAACAATGGCAGAAGCAGGTCGGGTTTTTCTTGAAGAAATGAGGAACAAGATGAGGGAGAAGCGAGTTTGGGTTTTCTTCGAGAGAGGAAGCTGACGGAGAAGAGTGAAATGATGGTTGCTTTATCCGTCCAACTTACTGCTATAAAAGAGGGGTTTTTGTGATTTGACGGCTCATTGGGCATTACTGCGGCACTTCAATCGGGGTAGTCTACCGTTCAGTTGGGCACTCTAATACAGACTAATTTAGTGCATGGATAATGGACCCCAATGCTGGCTGTCCCACACATCGGCAAAAGTGAGTAGCAAGGTTCCTGATGACCGTCGAGGAGGATCTGCACGATAGAGTGTGTCCACTGTTTTTCTGATTACAAGAAGCATTTCCGCTCTTACGACAGAGGAGTGCGAAACACGACAGCCACTTGAACTTACACGTTGCTCCTACTACTAGGCATGTGCAGTGGTTCATATGTTAGTACTACATAATCTTGTTGCTAGTGTAGTAAGATATGACGATAACAAATGATGGTGTGCGCATGTCAACTATATGAACAGTAATGTAACATAGTACCCCTTTTTTGACTGTCCGATCGAGAATGAACGATGAGATCAATGTTAACAGAATTAGGTCTACATCGCATAGAGAGTACAGTGCTACAATACTCCACGGAACATGAACCATATGAAGCACGAATCAGTGTTAGGCAGGGTGTATGAAGGGTGCACGGGATGGGAGCAAAAGTGCCCTTCTCGACCCACTTTTGGGTGTTTGGCAGAGTGCATGAAGGGTGCATGAGTCCACACTAGTAGGTTAACACAAATACACTAGAAGCATGCATGAAGAGGGGTGCTGAGATGAGCATGCACGAAGAGGGAACAACTATATTGAGATGATAATGCAACCAAACACACCCTCACGTTTTGTGCTACAGTGACTGATCTGCATCGTCTGAGTTTGATCCAACAGTTATGTTGCGCCGAGACATGGACATGCCCATGCAGAGGACGCCTAAACACCACTGAAGTCCCTCTGCTTCTCGAGGCGCACGATGTTGGTGATGCAGGGTGCAACCGCCCGCAGAGCCCGCTCCCGGTTGATGGGAGCCAACTCATCAAAGACGACGTCCAACGGCACGAATGGATTACAGTGACTGATACGTCTCCAACGTATCCATAATTTTTGATTGTTCCATGCTATTATATTATCTGCTTTGGATGTTTATGGGATTTATTATGCACTTTTATATTATTTTTGGGACTAACCTATTAACCCAGAGCCCAATGCCAGTTTCTGTTTTTTTCCTTGTTTTAGAGTATCGCAGAAAAGGAAAATCAAACGGAGTCCAATTGACATGAAACTTCACAGAACTTATTTTTGGACCAGAAGAAGCCCACGGAGTATCGGAGATGGACCAGGAGAGTCCCGGGCTGCCTACGAGGGTGGGGGCGCGCCCAGCCCCCTTGGCGCGCCCCCCTGCCTCGTGGACAGCCCGGAGGTCCACCGACGTACTTCTTCCTCCTATATATACCCATATACCCTAAAAACTTTGGGGAGCAGAATAGATCGGGAATTCCGCCACCAGAAGCCTCCATAGCCACCGAAAACCAATCTGGACCCGTTCCGGCACCCTGCCAGAGGGGGGAATCCCTCTCCAGTGGCCATCTTCATCATCCCGGCGCTCTCCATAACGAGGAGGGTGTAGTCCACCCTCGGGGCTGAGGGTATGTACCAGTAGCTATGTGTTTGATCTCTCTCTCTCTCGTGTTCTTGAGGTGGTACGATCTTGATGTATCGCGAACTTTCCTATTATAGTTGGATCTTATGATGCTTCTCCCCCTCTACTCTCTTGTGATGAATTGAGTTTTCCCTTTGAAGTTATCTTATCGGATTGATTCTTTAAGGATTTGAGAACACTAGATGTATGTCTTGCATGTGCTTATCTGTGGTGACAATGGGATATCACGTGATCCACTTGATGTATGTTTTGGTGATCAACTTGCGGGTTTCGCCCATGAACCTATGCATAGGGGTTGGCACACGTTTTCATCTTGACTCTCTGATAGAATCTTTGGGGCACTCTTTGAAGTACTTTGTGTTGGTTTGAATAGATGAATCTGAGATTGTGTGATGCATATCGTATAATCATACCCACGGATACTTGAGGTGACATTAGGGTTTTGGTTGATTTGTGTCTTAAGGTGTTATTCTAGTACGAACTCTATGATAGATTTAACGGAAGGAATAGCTTCATGTTATTTTACTACGGACTCTTGAATGGATCGATCAGAAAGGATAACTTTGAGGTGGTTTCGTACCCTACCATAATCTCTTCTTTTGTTCTCCGCTATTAGTGACTTTGGAGTGACTCTTTGTTGCATGTTGAGGGATAGTTATATGATCCAATTATGTTATTATTGTTGAGAGAACTTGCACTAGTGAAAGTATGAACCCTAGGCCTTGTTTCCTATCATTGCAATACCGTTTACGCTCACTTTTATCATTAGTTACCTTGTTGTTTTTATATGTTCAGATTACAAAAACCATTATCTACTATCCATATTGCACTTGTATCACCATCTCTTCGCCGAACTAGTGCACCTATACAATTTACCATTGTATTGGGTGTGTTGGGGACATAAGAGACTCTTTGTTATTTGGTTGCAGGGTTGTTTGAGAGATACCATCTTCATCCTACGCCTCCCACGGATTGATAAACCTTAGGCCATCCACTTAGGGGAAATTTGCTACTATCCTACAAACCTCTGCACTTGGACGCCCAACAACGTCTACAAGAAGAAGGTTGTGTAGTAGACATCAAGCTCTTTTCTGGTGCCGTTGCCGGGGAGGTTAGCGCTTGAAGGCATATCTTTAGATCTTGCAATCGAATCTCTTTGTTTCTTGTTCTAGAACTACTTTAGTTTATAAAAGAAAACTACAAAAAAATATGGAATTAAGTTTGCCTCATACGCTTCAACTTTTTAATATCTTTCGTGACTATGATGGAAAGGAAAATTGTGCCAAAGTGTTAGAAGAAGAATGCATTAAAATGTTTGGTGCTAAATATTTGAATGATGAGCATGATTGTAATCTTATTATTATGAACTCTTTCAATATCCATAGTACTAATGATGATAGCTCTAGTCATGATGAGAATGTCTCTTATAAGCATGTCGATTTTTGTGGAGTGCATATAGTTTGCAAGAACACACCAATTAGGGAAGATAGATTTTGCAAGAGGCATAAGTACTTAGAAACTAAATGGTTGCAAGAAAGGCTAGATGTTTGTGCTGAAAATTTAAATTTTCTTGGCCGTACTTGTGAGCTTTGCAATGAACATGGTCATTTAACCATCCGATGCAAATTGTTTCATGATCTAATCGTTTCCAAAAATTGTGATGACTTGATTTCTCTTGCACATCATAATGAACTTAGTTTGCTTATGGGTTATGAAGAAATGAAACGTATAACTAACTATCTTCCAGTATTTACTCGTGATAAACATCTTGGTTTTGATCTAGAGGAAATTTATATGTATTGTGCGGTGAATTATATTGAAAATCCTTATATTGCCAACTACATAAAGAAAACAAAAAAAATAGAAGATGAAGAGAATACTAATGAAAGGGAAGAGACTTCCCCATATCCTCCTATTATTTCTTATGATGAATCAGGTAACGAGGAGGAGCCTTCTATTCAACCAATCTCATTACTAAGGAGCTCCAAAAAGAGGGTTGAACCCACACATGATGTGTAGAAGCAAAAGAAAAGATGGAGGAGCAAAGGTAAAAAGGTATCCCTCCCAAATGATGCTGCTCCTATTACTCCTTCTGATAATGATAATTCCTATACTATTGGTGCTATCCATACTATCAATAATGAGAGTGATTATGCTTATAATATGAAAAGGCCCAAGCTTGGTGATGATATGTTTGATGAAGATGATGTTTTTGAGAATATATTTGTTGCAATTAATGTTTGTCCCAAGCTTGGGGATGCTATGTTTAATGAAGATGATATTTCTAGCCTCCCAAGTTTTGATATGCAAATTTGTTATGATGATAGCATGCCTCCTACTTATAATGATTATATTGATGAAAGTGGGTTTGGAAGAGTGTCAACTTTAGGATGTAGTAATCCCACTATTTTGGAGGATGCTAAATATCATTGTGATAATTATGAAATTGTATTTGGAGAGGTCATGACTTTATTTAGTAATGATTCCACTATCTTCGAAGAGGTTTCAATTGATTATGATGAGAACAAAGTTGCTACTTATGATGATTATTGTGATGACACTTATGCTATAAAAAGTAGTGATGGTTATATTTATAAAACTTGTCATGATTATGATTACCCTTTTTCTGAACATTACTCTTTTAATGTGGAAACAATTTATAGTATTCGAGTCTCTTATGATACTCCCACTATTCGGAATGAGAAGAATTTTGCTTATGTGGAGAGTAATAAAATTTCTATGCTTGTAGATCATGAAAACAATACTGTATGTGATGGCTATATTGTTGAATTCATTCATGATTCTACTAAAAATTATTATGAGGGAGGAACATATGCTTGTAGGAATTGCAATAATATCAAGTTTCCTCTCTATGTGCTTAAAGTTTTGAAGTTATGCTTGTTTTTCCTTCCTATGCTAGTTGATTATTGCACCCACAAGTTGTTTGCTCACAAAATCCCTATGCATAGGAAGTGGGTTAGACTTAAATGTGCTAGTCATATTCTTCATGATGCTCTCTTTATGTTTCAATTCTTATCCTTTATGTGAGCATCATTGAAATCATCATGCCTAGCTAGGGGCGTTAAACCATAGCGCTTGTTGGGAGGCAACCCAACTTTATTTTTGTTCCTTGCTTTTTGTTACTTTTTAGTAATAAATTAATTATCTATCCTCTGTTGTGATTGAGTTTTTATGTTTTAATTAGTGTTTGTGCCAAGTAGAACCGTTGGGAAGACCTGGGGATAGTCTTGTTGATCTTGCTGTAAAAAACAGAAACTTTAGCGCTCACGAGAATTGCTTCCATTTTTATTGGAGAGTGATATTTAGTTAAATCTTTTTGAATATAATTAATAGATAAATTCCTCACATCCAGAAATTTATTTTAGAATTTTTGGGGTTCCAGAAGTTTGCGTTAGTTACAGATTACTACAGACTGTTCTGTTTTGACAGATTCTATTTTTCGTGTGTTGTTTACTTATTTTGATAAATCTGTAACATCCCAAATTTTCAATTTGGAATGTTATATATTAGATCATCATGCATATCTTATTTTCTTGCATTTTGGTTGATCCTACAAATTTCACACAACTCAAGGACCTTCGGAGAGAGTTGGAGATTTCGTTATTTTCATATTTGAGAGTTTTCTCGAATTTGAAAAGAGGATCATTTGATTTATTTCATCTTCAATTATTTTTCCGATATCAAAATATGAGAGAGGGAATAATATGACTTTCCCAAAATATAGGAAAAATGAAGATTTAATAAATAGATCAAATTTTGTTTTCCGGTGTTTGTTTGTTTTTCTTTGGATAGGGAAAAATGCGCGTTTTCAAAAATTGCATTTTAGGTCCGGAGTAAAGTTCTTTTTGTTCGACTCATTTTTAGGAGTCGGGGAAAATTTACTTTAGTAATTTGGGAGCCCGTTTAGATTTTCTTTTCTGTGTTTTTCTCTGCGCGCGAAACCGATTTAAAAAAAATCCAGCAGGCCAGCCGGGCCAAGGCCCAGCCGGCCGGCCAGGCCCCAGCCTCCCCGTCGCGCGCGCCAGCGCTAGGCAGGCGTCAGCCGCCGCCTCCACTACCGATTCCCAGGAGGAATCCTTCTAGGCTGAATCCTAGTAGGATTCTTAGCCCCCTTTCCTTTGTTTCGTTTTCCTTTTCCTTCTCTTTTTCTTGCCCCCTACCCCAAGTCTCCTCTCCCCTCACCAATATAAATACCCCCATAGACCCCCCCCTCTCCTCACACCAAAAACCCAAACCCCCTCTCCTCCCCAAGCCGCGCCCCACCCCGCGCCCCTCACCCGCCGCTGCCGCCCCTATAGAGCCGCCGCCGCCGCCCTAGCACGCCGCCGTCGCCACCGTTCGCCCCGCCTCGCCGGAGGTAGCCCCGCGCCTCTCTTTTTCTTCCCCGCGGTTCGGTTCTTTTAAAAGAAACCGTTCCGGTTTTATTTTCCGGTTTTTCTCTCCGATTCTTCGCTTCGGTTTCTTTTCCGAAACCCTAGATCGGTTTTCCATTTTCTTTTTCGGTTTCTTTTCCGAAAACCCTAGATCGGTTTTCATTCTTCTTTCGGACCGTTCGTCTCAACGAACGTGATCACCGATTATTCCCGGTTAACGAGACCTGTTCGTTTAACCGTTCTTCTTTTTCTTCTCGTCAGATTTATTCCGCGATCGTGATCTCAGATCCGATTTTCGTTCTAGTTTATCTTCTCGCTCGTTTATCGGAATCAGGTGATTCAAGCGCCTGGAGTTTCGTTTCGAAACCGCCGTTCTGTCTAATCAACCTAAACAAGTTTTTGCCCCAGTAAAATTTGACCTAGTTTCAACTTGCTAGAACCGAGTCGTTTTCTTCCGCCGTTTGTTTTTCCGTTTCTTTGTTCGGTTCATTCTTTCTTTGCAACCGGAGTTCTTAAGTTGAACTACCTGGTTCGATCTCTTGTTCGAGTTTTACCTGTGCGTTAGATGAGTACTTATTGTGTGGTTACTATTGTTTGCTTACGATAGATTGACCAGAGTGAGACGAGTAGATCTATCAAGAGTTTAAGTGCGAATCATCTTCATCTACATTGCAGGCAAGTTCACACTTTGATCATACCTTTTCTACAACCCATGTTTTATTGCATTAGATCAATCCTCTCACACTGCATGATTAGGATCTAATTAAATTGTGGGATGGGAAGTAGATGAGGTAGTACCTATTACCTGTTTATTATGAAACCTTTGGGAGTTACTTCTACGTTTGCTTATTATGCCATGCTATGCTAGTAGACGTGGATTGGGTGAGTGATATCCATGACAGATGTGAGTTGATAATTTTAATGGTTTATCTAAGGTGGCAACTTAAACACACATCTGGGTGGACTGAGGCACCTGATGTCTATCAGGACTTGCCTGTTTTATTTTGGACCGCCACCCAGGCTCAAAGGGATCATAAGATCTTTCATGCTAGAAACTTCCGTGTGTAGTCACAAGCCATTATGGGCTCTGGCATAGTTGACTAAGTTGTGCGAACTCTTACAGTGGTGGACTAGCAGATGTAGGGGATGTAGGTGTACCGGTCTACCCAATCGTAAGGTGCTAGCGCTTCTGAAAGGCTAGGTCTCGGTCATCCGTCTTCTCAAACACCCTGTAGTGCGAGAAACCAAACGGAGGCGATCGAGTCTTGTGGGGAAAAGTGCGCAAACCTCTGCAGAGTGTAGAAACTAATCATGATTAGCCATGTCCCCGGTTATGGACATCTTGAGTATCTAGTTCTTGGATTATCCTGTTGATCTCATCACGTTACTTTAAATGAATATTGTTGGGTTTAATGATGTTACTTAATTGGGATTGAGAATGCTGTCAACCATTCTCAATGTTCAACAACCACCATGATAGTTAAATAAATTCATTCCTTTGCAGTAGGGAAAAATTGGCTTTTCGCAAAAACCTTATAACCATAGAGCTTTTCCACCAGCCAAACATGCATGTAGTGATAGCCATTGTTCATCATTTTCTCTATGGTGTGAATTTGCCAGTACATTCAATGTACTGACCCGTTTCGGGCTGCAACGTCTCATGTTGCAGGATTATCTTACGGCGAGTAAGTGATACGTTAGGGTTACGATTTCTACACTCAACTTTGCCGTTGGTGTTGATGGGAATCCACAACCTTGTTGCTTCCGCTATTTGGATTGAGTTAATAGTATTTACGTTACTTTATACATGTGATTTACCTCTGTTATAAATCCTTCGAGTACTGTGTGTGTCAGCATACTGATCCAGGGATGACACCTAAGCACAGAGACTTGATCCATTCGGGTCGGGTTGCTACAAGATGGTATCAGAGCACATGTTGACTATAGGACGTGACCCTAGAAACTGGCAAGCCCATAGCAAAGACTTTTCTCTATAACTTTCCCTTTCAAAAAGATCTTTTACCTCTCTTCTCTTCTGAGCTTATTCAAAAATTCCTTTTTTCGTAAGACCATACCCCTTTTCCCTTTTGACCACGAAGATTCGACTGATGAGACCACTCTAAGAAGTACAGGATATCAGACTAGTAAGACCATTCGGAATGAAGAGGATTTTACCATACATTATGATAATGGAAACTACAGCTGTTGATGACTCTGAAGACTAGGAGAATTGGAGGCTCTGAAGAATCCCCAGATTTGTATGACCTAGGAATGCTACCCTATGGAACTTGACAGATTATGGAAGTTGTCAATACCCGAGATCAAGGTGTATCGGAGAAAGACTGAAACAAGGAGTATGAGAACTCGAAGTTTTGTCAAAGAAACCCCAATGCAGGAGATATCAACTATGGAGAGATAGCTCATGGAAATGACAAGAGCAGAAACACGGCTATCCATGAGGTTATTGCCCGCTTATGCTATTGTCACCGTGCTGAGTTAAGCATGTCTATGCATGGAAGGATTGGATTGTAGAAGGCTGATGGAGCACCTACTAGTAAGATGAAGTTTTAACCTTAGCCGGTGTATCACCAGGATCTGGAGTAGTACATAAAGAAGTTTAAGGTGGAGCTCCATGAAAGCATATTAGACAAGGAAGCATTTCGTGAAGAACTCAGGAACCAAAAGCTGAAAGTAGCCAAGATGGAGGAGCTACAACCTCGAGATACCGGAGATTTGTCAGGAACTGAAGGACAGTATGACCATGGCTCATGCCAAGGATGTTGAAACCTAGAAGTTTGGAATGCAATTCTAGAATATTCAAGGATGTCACGAGAGACTTCGCGTCAACAGAGTTGATCTGGCAAAAGAACTTGAGAAGACAAGCACGATCGGAAGAAGCCATTGGAGGCATGAACAAGACTTGAAGAGTTTGGCGACGTTGACCTTAGAAGACCAAACCCCTGTTATACACCTACGTTAGATGCGACGTTTGTGAGCTGTCATTTGTTTGATGTTTTTCGACAGCCACAACAAAAATCTATCTTTTCAAAACTGTTGTTTGCATTGTGTGCATCCCTCTCTATCTCTCTTATCTCACCCCAACCCCATGGAGCTAATAGAGGATGAATGGAGATGAGCTTGTATTTTCGGGACCGATGATCCAATTGGAGACAGACCGATGGATTCAGGACATGGAGGATCATATGGAGAACAACCCTATAGTCGAAAAGGATATGGCCCAACATGCTCTTCAATGCTTTGAAAGAGGTGCTGCTACTTGGTGGAGGACGTACCAAACCATCAATGGATGGCAAGGAGTAACCACTTGGAAAGAATTTAAGTTGACTTTGCTAAAGTCTCAGTTTGTGCCCCAGAAATTGAAGCCTTATGGAAAGGATATGAAAAAAAACTTGTGCATGCAAGCTTTGTGGAGAAATAGGACACAACCATAAAGAACACAAGGATGAATGCCCTAATTGTGAAGGAAGTCACCCAGCTAAAGAATGCCCAACTAGGCAGATCACTTGTTTCTTGTGTGAAGGGACTACCCACTACCCTGCACAGTGTCACATTTACACCATGGTACAAGGAACCATCCAGCAGAAAAAAGAAGCAATGAAAGGAGCCCCAATGGGAATTTTAAAAGAACCGGCGATGAAGGACGAGGTGGAGGACACACCCAAAGAGGAACCAATTAAACCCTACACCAAGTCTTGCTATTCATGTGGAGAAGAAGGACACATCTCCCAGGATTGTATGAATGGGGATCTAGTAGAATTCCCGGCTGAGGAAGTAGAGTATGACCCACAAGAAATAGAAGCCCTGATTGGAATGGAAAAGTCCAGAAAGAGAAGTATATTGGATTCCAGGAAGGATCTGAGTCATGTCACCTGTTATGGGTGCAAGGAGTCAGGGCACTACCTCAACAAATGCCCAAAAAGGAAACCTCGATACTTGTCAGAAGTAATATGTTTTAGTTGTAATAAAGCAGGGCACTTTGCCAGAGATTGTCCGAAGGAGAAGGAGACTTGTGATAAGTAGTTGAGTTTGTACCAGAAGAAATATAGTCATAGTAGTGAGGACATTTTCCTTTATATTGAGGTGTTGAGTTGAGGCATGTAATGGAAAAACAGGAGATTGTAATAATTTGAGAATCAATAAAGTTAGCAGTGTTGGTACTGATTTGGATTTTATGAGTTACTATATGAGGAAAGATGTTGACCATTTTTGAGGATATGAGAAATATGGTCTACAAAATATTGGAGCCTTTTAAGGGTGGTAGTACCCTGTAAGAACCGTTGACCCCTGGAAAATATAAGCATACTCCACTGAGTGGATTTCGGACAAAATGAATACGAGTTTTGTCTCGATATGTGTGATGCCCCAAGAGTATGTGGGATGAAGTTGGAGACCGTCAGTTGTTTGGATCAAATGTGATCAAGGAGTCAGAAGAGAATGTTAAGTTGATTCGAGATAGACTGAAGGTAGCTCGGTCCAGGAAGAAGAGTTATGTAGACTCAAGGAGGTAGTCTATGAAATTTGGAGATAGAGCATGTCTTCGTGTGACCCCTCTGCGAGGAGTTAAACGAATTGGAGTTAAGGTAAAGTTAGCCCCGAGATTTTTAGGACCATACCGAGTTTTGGAGTGTATGAGAGAAGTGGCCAACAAGTTGGAGTCACCCGAAGGACTGTCAGGAGATCATGATGTGTTTCACGTTTCCCAGTTGAAGAAGTGCCATGCAGAGATGGCCAGTATTCCCCTGTAAGGACGCTTGACCGCGGAAAGGATAATGATGTTCCACAAAGTGGAATATGGACTTCATAAGTACAAGTTTTTATCTTGGTATGTGGGATATTCCACGAGGATGAAGAGATGAATTACTATTGGATATAAAAGAGGTATGATGTTGGAAATATGGATCAATGGAAAATTCCATGATGAGTGTGAGTAAACATGTCCTAGTTTGGAGCCAATAGAAGGAAGGAAGACAGTACAATTGGATGGATTTAAGTATACTGGGAAAGCTGGAAGTTGGATGTTGGATTAGAGATCCGCTGCCCTGATGAAGAGTTCAAGGTTTGCAAGTGATGAGATGTGCCATAACCCACAGGCCCCAGGACCTGCCAAGAAGCAAGCACATTCTTGCTGAAGGAAAAACCCTGGAAGTGGATATACCTTTGTCGACAGACGATTTTATAGGAGTTTACGCAAAACCTGAGAGTTGTGAAGGAACGATAGATGTTTGACTGGCTTGCAGAATCAATGGATTATTCCGAACTTGGTTCGTCGACGAGAGAAATTCTGCAATGCTTGTGAGGATGACCGAGTGTTATAGTGCGAGATTCGCTAAACCGTATACAAGGTAATGATTTGGGTGCGGGATGGATTGATCACCATACCGACTTACTCTTATTATTCGCCTTGATATATGGGATGGTAAATCTGAGTGACTTACCTATAGTAGAGAGACGACGATCAAAACTCTGTTTAAACCTTAGAATGGTATAAGTATTTTTCCCTTGTACACGGCAGTTGTGCCAACCGTAGGTTATACGGTGAGGATCAACCAAGACCCATTTCCTGCAGGAGAAACCATACATTGTTGACCACCATGAGATATCGATAGTTGTTTAGTTTTGGCGCTAGACCCGTCATCTAAGAAGACCCAATCTCGGAATAACCTTACTAAGAGGAAATGACAGAAGAATTGAGTAAAAGGTTATGCCACTACCTGAAGAGCCTAGAGAAGGAATTATCCTTACGATCTGAGAAGACGGCACTGTCAAGAATAAGGATGGAGTATATGAGTTTTGATGGAACCGTAACAATGATTCTAAGGGGGGTAGCACCCCAGACACTGTGTGATGATCGATGGATTTTGAGAAGACCCCCAAACCCTAACCTTTTCTTGCTAGCCTCTCCGAATCTCGAGGACGAGATTCCTTTTAAGGGTGGTAGGTTTGTAACATCCCAAATTTTCAATTTGGAATGTTATACATTAGATCATCATGCATATCTTATTTTCGTGCATTTTGGTCGATCCTAGAAATTTCACGCAACTCAAGGACCTTCGGAGAGAGTTGGAGATTTCGTTATTTTCATATTTGAGAGTTTTCTCGAATTTGAAAAGAGGATCATTTGATTTATTTCATCTTCAATTATTTTTCCGATATCAAAATATGAGAGAGGGAATAATATGACTTTCCCAAAATATAGGAAAAATGAAGATTTAATAAATAGATCAAATTTCGTTTTCCAGTGTTTGTTTGTTTTTCTTTGGATAGGGAAAAATGCGCGTTTTCAAAAATTGCATTTTAGGTTCGGAGTAAAGTTCTTTTTGTTCGACTCATTTTTAGGAGTCGGGGAAAATTTACTTTAGTAATTTTGGAGCCCGTTTAGATTTTCTTTTCTGTGTTTTTTTCTGCGCGCGAAATCGATTTAAAAAAAATCCAGCAGGCCAGCCGGGCCAAGGCCCAGCCAGCCGGCCAGGCCCCAGCCTCCCCGTCGTGCCGCCAGTGCTAGGCAGGCGCCAGCCGCCGCCTCCACTACCGATTCCCAGGAGGAATCCTTCTAGGACGAATCCTAGTAGGATTCTTAGCCCCCTTTCCTTTGTTTCGTTTTCCTTTTCCTTCTCTTTTTCTTGCCCCCTACCCCAAGTCTCCTCTCCCCTCACCAATATAAATACCCCCATAGACCCCCCCTCTCCTCACACCAAAAACCCAAACCCCCTCTCCTCCCCAAGCCGCGCCCCACCCCGCGCCCCTCACCCGCCGCCGCCGCCCCTATAGCGCCGCCGCCGCCGCCCTAGCACGCCGCCGTCGCCACCATTCGCCCCGCCTCACCGGAGGTAGCCCCGCGCCTCTCTTTTTCTTCCCCGCGGTTCGGTTCTTTTAAAAGAAACCGTTCCGGTTTTATTTTCTGGTTTTTCTCTCCGATTCTTCGCTTCGGTTTCTTTTCCGAAACCCTAGATCGGTTTTCCGTTTTCTTTTTCGGTTTCTTTTCCGAAAACCCTAGATCGGTTTTCGTTCTTCTTTCGGACCATTCGTCTCAACGAACGTGATCACCGATTATTCCCGGTTAACGACACCCGTTCGTTTAACCGTTCTTCTTTTTCTTCTCGTCAGATTTATTCCGCGATCGTGATCTCAGATCCGATTTTCGTTCTAGTTTATCTTCTCGCTCGTTTATCGGAATCAGGTGATTCAAGCGCCTGGAGTTTCGTTTTGAAACCGCCGTTCCGTCTAATCAACCTAAACAAGTTTTTGCCCCGGTAAAATTTGACCTAGTTTCAACTTGCTAGAACCGAGTCGTTTTCTTCCGCCGTTTGTTTTTCCGTTTCTTTGTTCGGTTCGTTCTTTCTTTGCAACCGGAGTTCTTAAGTTGAACTACCTGGTTCAATCTCTTGTTCGAGTTTTACCTCTGCATTAGATGAGTACTTATTGTGTGGTTACTATTGTTTGCTTACGATAGATTGACCGGAGTGAGACGAGTAGATCTATCAAGAGTTTAAGTGCGAATCATCTTCATCTACATTGCAGGCAAGTTCACACTTTGATCATACCTTTTCTACAACCCATGTTTTATTGCATTAGATCAATCCTCTCACACTGCATGATTAGGATCTAATTAAATTGTGGGATGGGAAGTAGATGAGGTAGTACCTATTACCTGTATTATTATGAAACCTTTGGGAGTTACTTCTACGTTTGCTTATTATGCCATGCTATGCTAGTAGACGTGGATTGGGTGAGTGATATCCATGACAGATGTGAGTTGATAATTTTAATGGTTTATCTAAGGTGGCAACTTAAACACACATCTGGGTGGATTGAGGCACCTGATGTCTATCAGGACTTGCCTGTTTTTTTTGGACCGCCACCCAGGCTCAAAGGGATCATAAGATCTTTCATGCTAGAAACTTCCGTGTGCAGCCACAAGCCATTATGGGCTCTGGCATAGTTGACTAAGTTGTGCGAACTCTTACAGTGGTGGACTAGCAGATGTAGGGGATGTAGGTGTACCGGTCTACCCAATCGTAAGGTGCTAGCGCTTCTGAAAGGCTATGTCTCGGTCATCCGTCTTCTCAAACACCCTGTAGTGCGAGAAACCAAAACGGAGGCGATCGAGTCTTGTGGGGAAAAGTGCGCAAACCTCTGCAGAGTGTAGAAACTAATCATGATTAGCCGTGTCCCCGGTTATGGACATCTTGAGTATCTAGTTCTTGGATTATCCTGTTGATCTCATCACGTTACTTTAAATGAATATTGTTGGGGTTTAATGATGTTACTTAATTGGGATTGAGAATGCTGTCAACCATTCTCAATGTTCAACAACCACCATGATAGTTAAATAAATTCATTCCTTTGCAGTAGGGAAAAATTGGCTTTTCGCAAAAACCTTATAACCATAGAGCTTTTCCACCAGCCAAACATGCATGTAGTGATAGCCATTGTTCATCATTTTCTCTATGGTGTGAATTTGCCAGTACATTCAATGTACTGACCCGTTTCAGGCTGCAACGTCTCATGTTGCAGGATTATCTTACGGCGAGTAAGTGATACGTTAGGGTTACGATTTCTACACTCAACTTTGCCGTTGGTGTTGATGGGAATCCACAACCTTGTTGCTTCCGCTATTTGGATTGAGGTAATAGTATTTACGTTACTTTATATATGTGATTTACCTCTGTTATAAATCCTTCGAGTACTGTGTGTGTCAGCATACTGATCCAGGGATGACACCTAAGCACAGAGACTTGATCCATTCGGGTCGGGTCGCTACAAAATCTATGGCTAGTAAGAGAGTTTATAAACCATATATAAGTTGCAATACAGTAGGTTTAACACCAATATAAATCAAGAATGAGTTCATTACAGTACCTTGAAGTGGTGTTTTGTTTTCCTTCACTAACGGAGCTCACGAGATTTTCTATTTTGAGTTTTGTGTTGTGAAGTTTTCATGTTTTGGGTTAAGTTTTGATGGACTGTGGAACAAGGAGTGGCAAGAGCCTAAGCTTGGGGATGCCCTAGGCACCCCAAGGTTATATTCAAGGACAACCAAGATCCTAAGCTTGGGGATGCCCCGGAAGGCATCCCCTCTTTCGTCTACTTCCATCGGTAACTTTACTTGGAGCTATATTTTTATTCGCCACATGATATGTGTTTTGCTTGGAGCATCATTTTATTTTATTTTGCTTTGCTTGCTGTTTGAATAAAATACCAAGATATTAAATTCTTTAATTTTAAAGAGTCTTCACATAGTTGCATAATTATTCGACTACTCATTGATCTTCACTTATATCCTTTGGAGTAGTTTGTCATTTGCTCTAGTGCTTCACTTATATCCTTTTAGAGCACGGTGGTGGTTTTATTTTATAGAATTAGATGAACTCTCATGCGTCACTTATATTATTTTGAGAGTCCTAAACAGCATGGTAATTTGCTTTGGTTATGAATTTAGTCCTAATATGATGGGCATCCAAGAAGGGTATAATAAAAACTTTCATATAAAGTGCATTGAATACTATGAGAAGTTTGATACTTCATAATTGTTTTGAGATATGGAGATGATGATATTAGAGTCATTCTAGTTGAGTAGTTGTGAATTTGAGAAATACTTGTGTTGAAGTTTGTGATTCCCGTAGCATGCACGTATGGTGAACCGTTATGTGACGAAGTCGGAGCATGATATGTTTATTGATTGTCCTCCTTATGAGTGGCGGTCGGGGACGAACGATGGTCTTTTCCTAGCAATCTATCCCCCTAGGAGCATGCGCGTAGTACTTTGTTTCGATAACTAATAAATTTTTGCAATAAGTATGTGAGTTCTTTATGACTAATGTTGAGTCCATGGATTATACGCACTCTCACCCTTCCACCATTGCTAGCCTCTCTAGTACCGCGCAACTTTCGCCGGTACCATAAACCCACCATATACCTTTCTCAAAACAGCCACCATACCTACCTATTATGGCATTTCCATAGCCATTCCGAGATATATTGCCATGCAACTTTCCACCGTTCTGTTTATTATGACACGCTCCATCATTGTCACATTGCTTTGCATGATCATGTAGTTGACATCGTATTTGTGGCAAAGCCACCATGCATAATTTATCATACATGTCACTCTTGATTCATTGCCCATCCCGGTACACCGCCGAAGGCATTCATATAGAGTCATACTTTGTTCTAGTATCGAGTTGTAATCATTGAGTTGTAAATAAATAGAAGTGTGATGATCATCATTTATAGAGTATTGTCCCCCAAAAAGGGAAAGGCCAAAAAAAGGGAAGGCCCAAAAAAAGGCCAAATAAAAAAAGTACGGACAAATAAAAAAATAAAAATAAAAGGGACAATGCTACTATCCTTTTTTCCACACTTGTGCTTCAAAGTAGCACCATGATCTTCATGATAGAGAGTCTCTTGTTTTGTCACTTTCATATGCTAGTGGGAAATTTTCATTATAAAACTTGGCTTTTATATTCCAACAATGGGCCTCCTCAAATGCCCTAGGTCTTCGTGAGCAAGCAAGTTGGATGGACACCCACTTAGTTTCTTTTTGAGATTTCATACATTTATAGCTCTAGTGCATCCGTTGCATGGCAATCCGTACTCACTCACATCGATATCTATTGATGGGCATCTCCATAGCCCGTTGATACGCCTAGTTGATGTGAGACTATCTCTCCTTTTTGACCTCTCCACAACCACCATTCTATACCACATATAGTGCTATGTCCATGGCTCACGCTCATGTATTGCGTGAAGATTGAAAAAGTTTGAGAACATCAAAAGTATGAAACAATTTCTTGGCTTGTCATCGGGGTTGTGCATGATTTAAATATTTTGTGTGGTGAAGATGGAGCATAGCGAAACTATATGATTTTGTAGGGATAGCTTTGTTTGGCCATGTTATTTTGAGAAGACATAATTGCTTTGTTAGTATGCTTGAAGTATTATTATTTTTTATGTCAATATTAAACTTTTGTCTTGAATCTTATGGATCTGAATATTCTTGCCACAATAAAGAGAATTACTTAGAGAAATATGTTAGGTAGCATTCCACATCAAAAATTCTGTTTTTATCATTTACCTACTCGAGGACGAGCAGGAATTAAGCTTGGGGATGCTGATACGTCCACAACGTATCCATAATTTTTGATTGTTCCATGCTATTATATTATCTGTTTTGGATGTTTATGGGCTTTATTATGCACTTTTATATTATTTTTGGGACTAACCTATTAACCCAAAGCCCAGTGCCAGTTTCTGTTTTTTTCCTTGTTTTAGAGTATCGTAGAAAAGGAAAATCAAACGGAGTCCAATTGACCTGAAACTTCATGGAACTTATTTTTGGACTAGAAGAAGCCCACGGAGTATCTGAGATGGACGAGGAGAGTCCCGGGCTGCCCACGAGGGTGGGGGGCGCGCCCACCCCCCTGGGCGCGCCCCCTGCCTCGTGGACAGCCCAGAGGTCCACCGACGTACTTCTTCCTCCTATATATACCCATATACCCTAAAAACATCGGGGAGTAGAATAGATCGGGAGTTCTGCCGCCAAAAGCCTCTGTAGCCAACGAAAACCAATCTAGACCCGTTTCGGCACCCTGCCGGAGGGGGGAATCCCTCTCCAGTGGCCATCTTCATCATTCCGGCGCTCTCCATGACGAGGAGTGGGTAGTCCACCCTCGGGGCTGAGGGTATGTACTAGTAGCTATGCGTTTGATCTCTCTCTCGCTCTCATGTTCTTGAGGTGGTACGATCTTGATGTATCGCGAGCTTTGCTATTATAGTTGGATCTTATGATGCTTCTCCCCCTCTACTCTATTGTGATGAATTGAATTTTCCCTTTGAAGTTATCTTATCGGATTGAGTCTTTAAGGATTTGAGAACACTTGATGTATGTCATGCATGTGCTTATCTATGGTGAGAATGGGATATCACGTGATCCACTTGATGTATGTTTTGGTGATCAACTTGCGGGTTCCGCCCATGAACCTATGCATAGGGGTTGGCACACGTTTTCATCTTGACTCTCCGATAGAATCTTTGGGGCACTCTTTGAAGTACTTTGTGTTGGTTTGAATAGATGAATCTGAGATTGTGTGATGCATATCGTATAATCATACCCACGGATACTTGAGGTGACATTGGAGTATCTAGGTGACATTAGGGTTTTGGTTGATTTGTGTCTTAAGGTGTTATTCTAGTACGAACTCTATGATAGATTGAACGGAAAGAATAGCTTCATGTTATTTTACTACGGACTCTTGAATAGATCGATCAGAAAGGATAACTTTGAGGTGGTTTCGTACCCTACCATAATCTCTTCGTTTGTTCTCAGCTATTATTGACTTTGGAGTGACTCTTTGTTGCATGTTGAGGGATAGTTATATGATCCAATTATGTTATTATTGTTGGTAGAACATGCACTAGTGAAAGTATGAACCCTAGGCCTTGTTTCCTATCATTGCAATACCGTTTACGCTCACTTTTATCATTAGTTACCTTGTTGTTTTTATATTTTCAGATTACAAAAACCATTATCTACTATCCATATTGCACTTGTATCACCATCTCTTCGCCGAACTAGTGCACCTATACAATTTACCATTGTATTGGGTGTGTTGTGGACAGAAGAGACTCTTTGTTATTTGGTTGCAGGGTTGTTTGAGAGAGACCATCTTCATCCTATGCCTCCCACAGATTGATAAACCTTAGGTCATCCACCTGAGGGAAATTTGCTACTTTCCTACAAACCTCTGCACTTGGAGGCCCAACAATGTCTACAAGAATAAGGTTGTGTAGTAGACATCTGTGACGGGGCCCTGAGAGGATTCGCCCGGCAACGGCGACGGTAGCCCACAACCCCTCCTTGTCCAGCTCGCCCCCACCATCGCGCGGAGACAGCTCAGCTCCTCGGAGATATAGGTGAAAAAGGAGACCAGGTCAAGAAGCCGCAACTTGTTGAACTTGACGGGGTGGTCGAACGGGTTTAGCCCGATGGCCAGCATGGTCGCGCTGGCACGACGGTAGGCATCGCGCGGCCGCAACACATGCGTGGCAACATGGTCCACCAAGTGGCTGAGGTGATCCTGGACCTCGTCATGATCGGCCCGCTCGCGCTCCAATCGACTCGCCTGATGGCCTATTGTATTTCCCGCTTTTTGCAGCAACACCGCCGACACCTCGAGCATCTTTGTGGTGGATGCCTGCCACTTTTGAAGCTCCGTGAACTCCCGCACATAAAGGAGGAGCATGGCACTCCTCTCCTCCATGACCTCACAGAGCTCCACATCCTTGGCCCTGAGCTCCGCATCATTGGCCTGGAGCTCCTGTGTCAGGCGCCTCACCTCAGACTCCGTGATCTGCTGTGTCGCCATGGCACCAGGTAGAAGCAATGGGGAGAGGAAGCAAAAGGGGGAGAAATGGCTGAAAGGCAATGCAATCTACGGGAAGGCGGAGGGAGCCAACCGAGGAGCGGGGTGAATCTTTTGGTTTTCACCATGGCAAACACCAATCGATGACTTTTCACATCAGGGAGCAGTGGGTTTTACAGGCGGAGTCATAGTGATTAATTGCTACCGCGCCTGCTCCCGTCAATCAAAAAATTAAAAATCCTACCGCGCTTGCTCTCGTGTATCAAAAAATTAAAAACAATGCCGCGCCTACCGCACTCAAAGACCAGAGCAACACCGCGATGTATATTTAAATTTACCTACCAGCAAGGAGATAAAAAAGGGGTGAAAACACAAATGTGGCGGCGGCCTAGATAATTGGTTGCACTAGCCCAACTATCTGGCCACCGTGCTTCACTAATGTACTCGGCGAGAAAGGTGGTCTTTCGTGATTTGACGACTCATTTACTTGCTTCAACGCTATGACCGAGGAGGACCCAGAAAACGCGCGGTAGGGTGTCCCACGTCTTGGCAAGGAAGAATATATGCGTGCACCACCCGGGAGGACCCCGAAACCGCATGGTAGGGTGTGCCACGTCTCAGCACGGAGGAAAAATGTTCGTGTAAAAATATACTGTATCAGATGTACTACCTATGGTTCAACCTCGGGACCCAGCCAGTCGGTCGAAAACACCCCACTAGCCACACAACTTCATCATGATGCTCGGAGGATGGGTGTGGTTAGCTCCGTCTCGACCAGCCACAACGTCTCTTGTTCTAGGCGATTCTTTTATTTTTCCAAGCTTTTTTTAGTTATAGTAACACCACGGCAAGCTAGCACCGCTCTTCATGTGTGCCCGTGCGTCTAAAGGTCAGATGATGGAGAGGAGAGAGAGATCACATACCTGGGACCCACCAGTAAGTTAGTCAACGTTCATGCACGTGTTGACGAGCCACTCCCTCTACTCTACTCAACGTAATACTCTATAAGATTAAGTTCTGGGACAAAGCCAACAACCATTGTTGTTTCAGGCTATCGACTAACGCTTTGTAGTCCAGGTTGCCAGTTCGAATCTTGTCTTTCAGATTATTAGTTTTAGGTTCAAATTTGATCAATGACAAGTGGGACCCCCGTGTGTTGTTCCGATATTTTAGTGTAGGATGATTTTTTTGAACAAACACTTCGCGCGGTTAGACAAGTAATGGCACGAGTTACATGTATTATTCAAGTTTAGGAACAAAAATGACAGTGGCATAGAATATCACATCCACCCAGCAGCTTAGATGCTATGGTGATACAAGTTTTTACATCATTGGAACTGAGATCCAATGGCTTGGGAGTAGTCTTTGTAATTATGCGCAATTTCCAAACTCTCCAAGTTTTTTTGCAAATAAAACATTCAGGCCTCGTGTGTGCCACTGCATATTAGATCCAACGGCTCCCCGTTGCTCATATTAGGTGCTCCCCGTAGCTTAATTAGCCGCTATGGTGATATGATCATCTAGGTCGTATGATCTATGATCGGATGCCACATGTGTAGTACTTGTACTTTCTGCGCAATTCTCAAACTCTCTCAGGCATATATTGCAAAAACATTCAAACCTCCTACTGTGAGCCGCTAGATCTCCAAGAACTCATATCACCATAGAATCTATGGTGCGGGAGCACCTTATATTCTCTCGTGCGAGAAAACGTCAGGTGCTCTCGCAGCTTGGATGCTACGGTGATAAGAGCTTCGAGGTCGTTCGATCTGAGATCCAATGGCATCTGAGCAGTCTTTTTGCTTGTAAGCAGTGGTCGAACTCTTTGCAGGCTTCTCTGCAAAAAAAACTTTCAAACCACCGAGGAGTTGTTGGATCACAAATCCAACGACGCCGAATAGCTTGTATCACCAAAAAATCTAAGGTGTGGTAGCACATGATATTCTTACATATAGGAGAATATGAGGTCCTCCTTCATCTTAGATGCTACTGTGATACGAGCTTCGAGGTCGTTGCATATGGGATCCAAGGGCATCTGAGTAGTTTTTGTACAAATTGTGTGCAATTCTCAAACTCAATAAGGTTTCCTGTAAAAATATTAAGAAATCCTATGAGCTGCTATATCTCAGATCTACAAGCTCCAAGCAACTCGTATCAGCATATAGCATCTAAGGTGTGGGGGCAAATGATATTCTCCCGGGGAGGGGGCTGCACAACCAATCGGTGTTTGGGAGGGTGGGGACAAATATAATGTTCAAATAATACAATCTAAACAATCCTAAACACAGGTTCACAATTTTATCTAAGGTCGAGGGGTTAATTCCTAACAATCTACATAGCTCCGCCTAAACACAACATTTGCATGTATGTAGTACTAGACTTAATGTTCATGTTTCAGTTTCCTGTTCATTTTAAATATTGAATTGAGGACCATGCATGTCTTACATTTTACTCCCTTCGTTCCTAAATAGTAGTCTTTTTAGAGATTTCAAATGGACTGCCACATAAAGATGTATATAGACATATTTTAGAGTGTAGAATCACTCATTTTGCTCTGTATGTAGTCACTTGTTGAAATCTCTAAAAGACAAATATTTAGGAACAAAAGGAGTATTTTTGAATTCGTGTCATACATGCATGGTTTGGAAAAAAACATGCACTATACTTACTAGATTGTTGTTGTATTGATGTGTGTCTGTGTGGTCATATGCTTGATACATACAAAGTTTTCTCACCACCATACCGTTCATCTTTTAAATTTGAATTTGCAATGAAAAACTTACTAGGGATACCATGAAATGTGAAATCCACGTTGAGATCACAATATCACAAACTTACTCTAATTCAAGAACTTGTCATAAATCAATTACCACATTGAGATTACTATTTGCAAGGAAAATACGGGCATTGTAATACACATAGATTCACTCAGCAATTTAAAAGATTCATTTCATATTCTCGGATGGTAGGACCCAATGGCGTACTAGCCAGACCCTGGCTCATGTTGATCCTAAAAAAACGGGATTGCGTCCTTCTAGTGACGTGCGCGGTATGCACATTAGCCAACCGCAACCAGTCGAGCCTCTGCGTTTCGAGTCGAAATATCTGGCGGCCAAAATTCCATCCCTAGGAATTCCCCTCATGTCCCCGGTCCATAATGACTACCGATGAACAATGGAGGGATGCTTTAGTAAGTAGACAACGTTACCTACCGTGCCGAGCACGGTTCAATTCCCTCGGTCGCCGCTACCCAAGGTCACTCGTCAACTCCATTGCCTAGTACTAATAGGAGTACTACACCAGGATGAGCACAGAATTGAGCCTGTTTGTTCGTGCCTAGTACTTGAGTTAATATGTTAGGCAATGCACTGGTACAGAGGGTTTATCCTTTTACTCCGCATATATAACTTGTCTGAAGTCTAACTAAGCAAAATGTTTGACCAAATCCTTTCTTTCTTTTTTGATCAAAGGGTAAAAATCCTACTGTAACTCTATTTTTCATTAATATGGGGGGGTGTTATACACATATGGATTACAACAAGGGAGGGGAGCATAAAAAAGAGATGTTTACAAATAGTCCAACTAGCTTTGCATTCCCTCCTTTATACTAGGTTTGACTCTTTTCACGATGGTGCCAAATGTTCCTTGAAGTAGGAAATACAGTAGCTCAAGTCCCTTTCCTTGTTATCAAAAATGATGTTGTTTCTGTTTTTCCAGATTGTCCAACAACCAGCAATTAGGCATTCTTTAAAGGGTTGAATCCGAGTTCTGTTTCTGGTTTCAATAAGCATATCATTGCAGTTTAAATCAGTGTTCCATTCAAAGCCAAGTGATAACCAAATTTTTTGGCTAAAATCACTTGAGAAGAAGAGATGTTTCATGTATTCATTAGGATCATCATCACATAAAACACATATGGAGCTCTCAATGTACAAGTTTTTCCTAGTGAGAAGATCTCTGGTATTTAATCTGTCAATAAGAAGGAGCCAGAAAAAGAAATTTAGTTTAGGAAGGCAAACCAGACTTCCAAATCCATTGGAAAGGTTTAGGAGCTTTCTCAGGGCATCCCAAATATTCAAGGTAGACCTTCTTAGCATTGTAATGTCAAGAGGCCCATTTAAACTTCCAGATGTCAGGTTCACTGTTACTCATCACACCATTAATGAGGGCCATGAGCTCAGTGCTCTGTTGAACAGCCACAGAAGACATAGGTAGGTGGAACATGCTATAGAAGTCATTCTTAGTTTCAATGCAAGCCTTCTGGAGAGAGATGTCTTTGTTTATGGCAGAGGAGTACATGTGTGGGAAGCAGTCTTTCAGTGGGTTGTCATTCCATTTGTCGTGCCATAAAGAAGTGGAGTCACCAATACCAGCAATACAAGTTGTGAGGTCTTTGTATTTGTCAAGAATAGAGTAGCAATCTCTCCACCAGAATCAACCAAGCCTAGTTGGGAATTGTGGTAGCTCACCATTTCCATAGTATTTGCTCCAAATAAGCTGCACCCATGGGATATCCATTTTATTGAAGAACTTGTGTAGGAATTTTGTCAAGAGTGCTTTGTTGTGTGCTCTAAGATCTAGAACACCAAGACCACCAACATCCTTGGGTAAGCAGACTTGTTCCCATTTGACAAGGCATTTGCCAAATTTATTGATGTCCTTACCATACCAAATAAAACTTCTGCCAGATTTTTCAAAATGATCCAAGATGGTGAAGGGTACCCTGATACAACACATGGCAAATATAGGTAGTGCAGTGATGATAGCCTTGAGGTGAGTGAGTCTACCTGAATATGACATCATTGTTGCAATCCCAGATAACCTTTTATCCAATCTAGATACCATTGGCATGAACTCATCAACTCTTGGTCTGGTGGACCCCATTGGCAGCCCCAGATAAGTGAAAGGCATGCTTTCTTTTTTATAGCCCAAAATATTGGCAAGGAGTGGCTTTTTCATCAGAGATGTTAATGGGTACAAGAGAGGATTTGTGTAGATTCACCTGAAGGCCAGTGAAATCTGAAAATGTCTTTAAAGTCTCCATAACATGTGAAATCTGATGAGGCACAGCTGGCATAATAATTAAGGTGTCATCAGCATATTGGACAATAGGGTATGATATGGAAGCAGGTTGCTCAATGGGAGTATTGATGTGGCCATTGTGCCAAGCTTGGTTAATCAGGATCTGTAGCAATTCAGCAGCAATAACAAATAAAAGAGGGGGGAGAGGGTCCCCTTGTCTTACTCCACATTTGCATTTCATTTTCTTCCCAGGTACACCATTTAAAATTACAGAAGCAGAGGCAGTCTGTAGGATGTTATTGATCCATCTAATCCATTTGTCTCCAAACCCTAGGTGTTTGAGCATGAAAAGGATGGACCCATAGTTGATTTTGTCAAATGCTTTCTCAAAGTCCACTTTGAAAATGACAATTTATTTCTTAGATTTCTGGCACATATGGATGTACTCAAAAGACCATGCAAGACAATCCTGAATATTCCTGGTTTTGATGAAACCATATTGATTCCTGCTTATCACAGGAATGGTGCATTTTTGGACTTTGTTTGCAAGTAGCTTAGTAAGGATTTTGATAGGCATACTTACCAAGGAGATGGGCCTGAAGTCATTGGGAGTTTCTGGGTTTTATTTCTTAGGGATCAAGGCAATATAAGCAGTATTAACTGGAGCAAGATCCACACTCTCTGATTGGAAATCCTGAAGAAATTTATAGATACTCTCTTTAATAATATGCCAGCATTTCTTCATGAAAATGCCATTAGAACCATCAGGTCCAGGGGATTTGTCATTAGGCATAGAATTAATGACATCATCCACTTCTTTCATATAGAAAGGTTGTTCCAACTCCTCTTGATTAATTGATTTGGATAGATGATCAACGTTGAATTTCATCTGGGATGTGCCAGCAGTGCCAATCCTGTTTTTGAATGAGTTCCACAAAATAGCTGCTTTCTGCTCATGATCATTAACAATCAGGTTATCAGTGTTGGGTAGGAAAGTAATATAATTACTTCTGAAAACATGTGTGGCAATAGCATGGAAAAATTTGGTGTTTTCATCACCCAGCTGAGCCCATCTAATATTGGCTCTAATTCTCCAATATTTTCTTTTATCCTCAAGATGTTTATTAGTGTGCTTGATCAATAACTTCCTGACGTTCTTCTCATGTTGAAAGAGATATCTTTGATCTTCAATGCCATCCAGGAGCTTAACATAGAAGTAGCAGTTTTCAATGGTTTTATTGAGCTGTGAAAGTTGTTTGCTCCAAATCTTCAGTCCTTTTCTAATGGACTTAAACCTAGCCACCAAGTTCTTTGTTGAATCAGCATAGAAAATGCAATTATTCCAGTAATTAGAGACAGTGTCAATAAAACCTTCAAAATCCAGCCAAAATTCCTCAAACCTGAATATGTGGCACTTGGGGATCATGCTGTCAGTCTGAATATTAATGGGGACATGATCAGAGGAAAGTTTGGCCATGGGGGTGGCAAGAGTATTTGGTAACTTGCTAGTCCAATCAGCACTGGTGAAAATCCAACCAAGCTTTTCCAAAAGAGGAGTATCCTGCATATTACTCCAGGTGAACTGCCTGCCTTTCAGTGGGATCTCAACTAGATCAAGATTGATAATGATGTTGTTGAAGTGCATCATATCATTGTGGTCGCCTCCTCCTCTATTCCTATTCGCAGGCCCTCTAATATAATTAAAATCTCCAACAATGAGCCACAATTTCATAGGTTGGATATTAATATTCAGTAGCCAATTAGAAAATTCAGTTTTGCCCTCAACAGAGTTTGGCCCATAAACATTAGTTATGAAGTAAACAGTATTGTCCAGTTTTGATGTGAGCTCAACAGTAATCTGAAAGAAATCTTTGGATATTTCTCTGCCTTTGAAAATATTACCATTCCAGATGGTAATCAGACCACCTGAATTACCAGCAGAGGGCATGAAGCTATATTGGTTGAACCTTTTAGGGCAAAAATTCCTAATCATATGCCAGATCAAATTGTTCTCTCTTAGTTTCTTGGAAATTCATAACACAACATGAGCTTTCATCAATTTTCAGCCTGATATCATCCCGTCAATCATTTGAGTTAATCCCTCTAACATTCCAATTAAGAATATTCCAGCTTCTAATCATTATAGATGTGTAATGGAAGTGTAAGACATGGCATGGCTATCATGACATGGGGGATTACTTCTTTTGTTTTCTTCATTGGGGGTAAGAACACATATGAGGTGGCATATAAATCAACGGGCAGGTGAAGCAAGAGAGAACATAACAGCAAACATAACTGGCATTACAGATCACATAAGAAGGTCTATTTGAAGAGGTACATAACCACATGCCAAAGTACTTATTACAGCCCAAAATAAGCAAAAGTGCACACAGGCACATAACACAATAAACCATAAAGTAGGAAGTTTGATGATAACTGGAATTAAACCAAAGAAGACATCAGTTAGGGGAGATGTCAAAAACCCATAGTAGAGCAAGCATATTAATCATCAGAACTATCATAGTTCAGGGCTGAGGATGACACTTCATGAGGTTCCATCTTGAAAGGACCTGTCCCAATAGCCTAGATAGTTTCCAGTGGTAGCACAAGAGGTGGAGGAGCATTTTTGTCCATCACAAAAGCCTCAAATCTTGGCCCAAGATTGATTGCAACATCTGTTTTTTTCATTTTCTTAGATTCTTTGTTTTGCTTGGTTGGCTGCATGTTGGAGGTGCCAGCCTTGACTATGGCAGCTACAACAACATATTTGTCTTTGAAACCCATCTTGATTTGTGCAATTCTATTACTCCTTCTGCAAAAGGCCTCATCAACAATTGTTTTCTTCTTTCTCTTGTTGTTCCCAGATGGTTTGCAAACCTCAGCAAATGTCTCTTTAGTGATCTCAGTAAGACTAGTAGAGCTAACAGGTGCATGCTAGTCTTGAACAGTCATTATTTGCAGATAACACTTCTTGCTGAAACCTTGAGTGCCTTCCACATCCACAATGTTACATTTAGCATTGACAATTTTGGAGCCACCCAGTTTGGGTAACATGTCATGGCATTGGACACAATGTTTCCAATGAGGCCCTGAAGAACAGAGATGTTGTCAGACATATAGCTATTTGGCTCAACATTCTCAGTGATATGTGCATCCTCATAGTCCATAGATACATTAGCAGGCACAAAAGCTGGACTGTTGGCTTGGATATCCTGAGGGTCATCATCAGGCAGAGGAATGAAATCCATTTGATCCTCCTGCACCTTATCATTGAGTGCCTGTGCTGCAGAATCAACCTACATAGGAATAGGCATGATAGCAGTGGGAAACACCTCATTCTGATCATTGTTGGCATTGCCAACAGCAGCAGGTACATGAACATCCTCATAAGGAGCTCCAAGATGCTCATTGTGTGGGTTTATAACAACCTGCTCCATGGGGATGTTACCAAGCACTTCGTCATGCCAAAAACCCTCATGAACATGCGGGAGAGGATGTGGATTTCCTCCATTGGGAGGTAGAGGATCCTCATCACCACCAAGTTGGCCAATGAGCTCACGAGATAGTATATAGGTGGTACAAGTCCATGAATCACCATACACAACATCGTACAGATTGCGCAGAACAACAATGCTGACAGGAAAAGTATCCACATTCATAACTCTGACCTTAACAATAATCCTAGTTTTGTCTCTCGAGTCCTTGTTCCAGATCAGAAATCTACCATATTGAGAGAGTGTGCAGCTAACAACTCCTACATCCCAGCATTCAAGTGGGTAGTTCATTAACATGAGCCAAACATCATGGGTAAAAGTGATGCTACGGTAGTTCAGACTCCTATCATGCCTGGTGATGCGAAGAACAGAGTACGCAAACTCATAAGTACTATTACTAATATCAAAATCTCTCGAACAGGCAGTTGTAAATTGGATCAGAGCAGTACACATACGACATCTGGAGGTGTAGTTAATCCTCCGTACCTTGGCTTCAAGATACGCACTAATCATTGCATTGGTGGCAGGGAAATTCAGGGGGGCAGCAGGAACCAAAGTAGCGATTGCCCACTCATCGCAGACCATAGAAAGCTCAGCGCCGAGGACGACGTAGCCTCGATGTACACTTTCAGGACCTAGAGCAATGATCGTGGTGCCAGTGTTCAGGTGAGGGTATGGATGCACGGGTAGCAGGCCATGGCGTTGTCGTCGGCTGTGCGATGGTGATTGGTGGAGCGTGGAGGCTAGGCAGGGGAGTAGAATGCGAGGAGGCGGCAGGGGGGTCTTCTGGGATTTATTATGATCAACAGGTGCAGACTTTTTTATCCGATATATCAGCGTGCGGTTTTTCTTGTTGAAACAAAATCTAGCGATGTGATTATAACCATAACAATTTTTACATCTGATACTATTACAACAACCCGATGGATAATGACCATATCCCAAGCATTTCAATGCAGAAAATAAGTCCAGGTGAAAGATTTGGAATGTGAATCGACCCCCTCACGGGCTCACAAGTGGGCTGGGTTGCGTTGGCGCCATTGGGCTCCATAGTTGGGTCATTAGGGCCCAAGTCAGTGTGGCAATTTGAAATTACGTTGGGCCCAGCAACTAACGATCTGCTATGCATGGGGTTGGTTGAGCTACATACCTTGATCGGCTGATTGTTATGATCATCCAACTCCGCTGATGAGATCTAAGGATTGCCAATCGGGGTGGAGTTGGCACCAGTAAGAGGCCGAACAGTATTAATGCCATTGGATATGATACCTTGATTGGGCTGAGGCATAGATGATATGTCATTAAGAATTCTTCGATAAACTTTGTTGACCGAGATGTGTCTAGAAGGAGGCTTCCTTTTATAAGTCACGCGAGTCCATTCTTCATCTTGTTCTTTGATCCAAACTTTCTCTTCATAAATCCTATTAGGGCCTCCACCGCTCCGTAGATGAAAGAAACATTTGAACATATTGCATGAGAAATATTTCAAACAGACAAGATGAAAACCCACTGCCTTTGAACAAACTTTGAAACTAAATATGTTGCCAATGATGTGTGTGACATTGATAGCATCATAGGTAGCACCACTACATGATGAGATAGCAAGACTTACATTCAATGGATCAAGTTTGAACCTTGATCTTCCAAAATAAACCACCAAGATGAAACCAGATGAAGGGGAGACCGGGTTGACCGCTGAGGCAAATAGATCACGAACTTGAGATCTGAAATGATGTCCAAATGAAAAATCCAGTTGATGAGCAATGGAAAGTGGATCATTGAAAGGATCCATTGGAGGGGAAACAGATTTGGCTAGTTGGATTTGGGTGGGGAGGGTGGGATCATGGGTGTCGCCATGGGCGCTGGTGGGAGGAGAGGGTGGGAGTCGCCATCAGGTCAATATCGACCAAATTCATTCTTAAGAAATACAACAGGAAAGATGTATCGCTTGAAAAATTATTGCATGATGCAGGTAATGATATTGTTTCGAATCCTGGATTTTAAATTTCAGAAAATCCAAAAGTGACCGGAATGAAACTGAGCATGGTCTCGTGATATGGCACAAATATTCCTACGTAACTTTTTTCTTCAATTTGAGACAAGCTGCTTATGAGAAGTTGCACAAATGTAGAGCCAAGATATTTTGGAACAAAGACCTGTCACATTAAGGCGAACGCTTTCACTATTCAAATCATGGGCATTTACATGCCGCCACGAGTCCCGCTTCTCATTGCTAGGTATCGTCCGAGCAAGCGTGTTAGTCAACGGGAGGCGTGCGAGCAGACCGCTGCGTCGGCTGACCGGGAGGTGTGCGAGCACACCGCTGCGCATGCTCACCGGGAGGCGGTCCCTTTGACCAGGCTCCACTGCCCACCTTCGTCCCAACTGCCCCCACTTTTAATGGCACGGAGCCGCAGTTTAAAATCAATCCTGTACTACCCGGTATCGCTACAGTCCTCTCTCTTCCTCTCTGATTCTCATGTCGTCTACCTCCAACCAACCTGACCTAACCGTACGCCATGCCGCATCACGATGGTCTGCCCTTAGTCTTCCAGTTTCCTGAGGAAGACATCCAACCGGAGTCTCAAGAACATAAGGCGCTTTGGGACGAGCTTGAACCGGTCTTGCGGGAAGACGTCACACCTGTCCCCGCTCCCGTTCCGGCTCCCGTCGCCCCGACTGCGCCAGTGCCTATCCTCGCGGCATTGATGGGCTAGGAGCTGCACATTGTCGCCAAGCTTGATGCCACGGGGTTCCACAAGGTCCCCACCGACTTTCACGTGCCCGTGCACCTGCCAATGCATGCGCCTGTGCGTACACTGATGCGCGCACCCGTGCCCATGCACCTGCCAGCGCATCCGCCTGCGCGTGCACTGATGCGCGCGCCCATGCCGGTGCCCGTGCACACGAATATATCCACCGCACCGTTGCCAGCGCCTGTCCTCGCACGGGTGCCAGTGCCCCCCTCAGAGGCATGGATGGCCGCCATCAACCGCTTCCTTGCACCAACGCCAGTCGCCTCCTCCCGCCAGTTGACTCGCTCTCGGAGACCGAATCCAGAACATTGTGCCCTTCCTTAAAGCTAGGGCCAACGTCCAGGAGTACGCCAACAACGGTGCGAGGCGCTACCGTTGCTGTCGGTCAGTGGCCTGACGACACACAGAGCACGGCAGAGGAGCCGCTTCCCACCACAAGACACCCCCGCTGCCGCTGCGTAATCTAAATTTGCCATGAAAAACGTTCTAATTGCCATGCTTAAAATCCGAACGTTTATCATTTCCGTTTATTTTAGACCGATCATCGTATGAATGTAAAGTCGGAGTCAGACTGAATGAAATCTACGGTATGATCAATTGAATGTTTTGCTAGAGCCATATCAAATTAAATATAAAACATCGTCAAGCCACATGTATTCCTTCTCATCGAACAACCTAGACTGCTTCAAGGTCGAGAGGTCCACACGTTTAGCGCGCAGTTAATTTCATGCCAAAAATAGTGCTAATCACATAATAACACGCAAATAATGCCCTACTTAATATCCTACTTCCAAATTAACGTGCATTGCACGTACACATTGACTAGTACTACTATATGGTCAACGGCAACAACGCCCGCGAGTTCTTCGTGTTTGCCCGTGCGTCTAAACATAGAAGGGGAGGAGAGAGAGAGTAGACACGGAACCCACCAGTAAGTGAATGCGAATAGTGCATGCTAACGAGCCGGTCCCACTAATGTACTAAAAATAATATTACATGTTATCCGTTAAATAGGTTGTGGTAATATAAAAACATTATATGAACAAAGGGGGGTACAACAAACATTGTTGTACTACGTATGTTGCCTATTAATGTGCGGCTTGAAGGCCCTGGTCGCATGTTCGATCCTCGTCCTTTTTAATTTTTAGTTTATATATGGGTCCAAATTTGTTTCATGACAGGTGGGCCCCTCAGTGTGTAGTTTGTAGCACTTTAATTTGTGGGTCGAAATTTGTTCCATTACATGTGGACTATCGGTGTGTAGTTTTGTATCTTATTTGTAATAATTAAAGAGAACAACAGAGTTTTTTTTGCAAAAATACAATGGTGCGACGTTGAAGACGAGAAAGGATGTGCGAGAGAGCGATGACCGAGCCAGAGGGGAATCAATTGGGGGAGGTGCGGGGGTTGCAATGGTGTTTGGAGTAGTTGTAGGCCGAATGCTATGAAAATATAATCTAAACCCACCGGAATAAATGCCTACACAAATTAATCCAAGGTTGGAGTCCCCTTGCAATGTAAATAGCTCCGGCTTTGCGAGGGATGGAGAGGTAGCTTCAATGTGTGTAAGATACGGCGTGAGAAAGTGAGGTCAATCGAGACATAGATAGATAGAGAGACAAAGTGAGTGTGGTCCGACATTCATTGAAAAGATCTATATGCTCTGGAGAGATATTGTCAGATTGAGCTTTTGGGAAGGGTGAGGGCTGTAAGATAGAGCTTGAGAGATGATCCAGTCACAGACATGTAGATATATTTTGTGCGTGGGAGGAAGCAAGGTCAATCAATTACATATATAAAGGGAGAGAGATTGAGCGAGTGTGGGTCGTCGTGCGGTTGAAAGAGTGAGACGGTTTGGAGAGAGTGACCTAGATAGACAATGTGCGTGAGAGAGTATACAATATGAATATGTCAAATTGGGCTCAAACATGGAGATATATCGTTTGTGTCCGAGAGAGAGCGAGGTCAATCGAGACATACAGAGAGAGAGAGAGAGAGATATTAAGCGAGCGTGGCCTGCCATGAGACCAAAAGTGTGGGTGGCTTGGATGGACTAACCTAGATAGACAATCTGCGTGAGAGAGTATAGAGTGTGTCGATCGAGGCCCGAACAGGGAGATATATCATTTGTGTGTGAAAAAAAGTGAGGTTAATCGAGACTCAGATAAAGAGAGTGAGATTGAGCGAGTGTGGCCTGCCGTGTGGAAGAAAGAGTGAGATAGTCTCGAGGGAGTGACCTAGATACACAACGTGCGTGCGTGCGTGCGCACGAGAGGTTGGGGGGCAATGCATGTATCTAGCGAGAGAGGGTGGGAGGGAGAGAGAGAGAGAGCTCGGCATGGGGTGCAATGGCGGGTGTGTGAGGTATATACATTTGGTAACAGAGTGGAAAAAGGGGGTTGTGTAGTTGAGGGAGTTAGAGATCGAAACATGGAGAGATAGAATGAATGTGTGTCGGAAACCGATAGCTTCCTAAGGTGGTTAGGAGAGGAAGATTGACCGATACATGAAGTATGTAGCATGTGTGCTGAGGGGGGGGGGGCTAAAAACAACATTTTATTGTATATAGTATGAGACTTAACATCAATGTTTCAATTTAGTGTACATTGCAAGATTTGAACTGAGGACCATGCATATGGGTAATTATTTCGAATTCGTGCCATACTAGATTTGGAAAAGTTGACATTGACTCGATTGTTGTGATATTTTTGTAGGTCATATGTTTGAATCCATCCAAAGTTTTCTCACTACCATGGTGTTCATCATATACATATGAATTTGTATTAAAAAAGTAGTGTGAATACCGTGAAATGCGAAATCCACGTTAGAATTGGAGATTGCTATGTGACGAACACTCTAATTCAAATAACTCCTCATTAATTAATTTATAGTATCTCGTTTCGAATGACTAATTATTTGCAAGGGAAACACGGGCATGGTAATATATACAGATTCGTTTGCAAATTAAAGAAGATTTGTTTGCATTCTCAAATGTAATTGCACCAGAACGACGACAAAATAAGTTCATGCTTCCACATTTCGGATTGAAATATCTTGCGGCCCCAATTCCATCCCTGCAAAATCTCCCTTCTCAACCATCCCTTCCGCGCCCAGATTGCTCAAATCCCTAATTCGCCGCCAACCCAAGCAAAGTTCGAATCGCCCGTCATCTCATCTCTTTCCCCGCCTATGTGCTAGACGACGACGACAAAAAAGACGGCCGCGCTTCACCACCGCACCGGAGCTACCTCATCTACGCCATCGTCCACCGCACCAGGTGGTCCACCGATAATGTCGGACGCCGCAACCGACGTGCCTCACACACAATGACTTCCACCGCATCATGTACGCTTCATCGATGCCGTCTCCCACCTCACTAGGGCTACTTCACCAAGCACATCGTCGCACCTCCGCCCCACGAGGCCGTTGGGGCTTCACCAATGGTCTCACCCACTACATCGTAGCGCTCCGCTGCCACTCAAGATCTGCATCTGTGCACGGCCAGCCAACGCCAGCGCATCAACCTCAATGGCTCTGAAGTGAATCACACTCTAGCTAGGCGAGCATGCCCAAACGCTGGCCCGAACTAGGTATCCACATATTGTTGGGGAACGCAGTATTTCAAAAAATTTACCTATGATCACGCAAGATCTATCTAGGAGATGCATAGAAACGAGAGGGGAGAGTGTGTCTATGTACCCTCGTAGACCGAAAGCGGAAGCATTTAGTAACACGGTTGATGTAGTCGAACGTCTTCACGATCCAAGTACCGAATGCACGGCACCTCCGCGATCAGCACACATTCAGCTTGATGGCGTCCCTCGATCTCTTGATCCAGTTGAGGCATAAGGAGAGTTCCGTCAGCACGACGGCGTGTCGACGGTGATGATGTAGTTATCGACGTAGGGCTTCGCCTAAGCACTACAACGATATGACCGAGGTGTGTAACTATGGAGGGGGCACCACACACGGCTAAAAGATCAACTTGTGTGTTCTACGGTGCTCCCTCCCCACGTATATAAAGGAAGGACGAGGGGAGGGCCGACCGGCCCCTAGGGCGCGCCCAAGAGGGGAGTCCTACTAGGACTCCTAGTCCTAGTAGGATTCCACCAAAAGGGAGAGAGAGGGAAGGAAGGAGAGGGAGATGGAGTAGGAATGGGGGCGCCGCCCCCCCTTCCCTTGTCCAATTCGTACTCCTAAGGGGGGAGCGGCCTGCCGTGGCAGCCCTCCTCTCTCCAATAGGGCCCATGGTGGCCCATTAGTTCCCCTGGGGGGGGGGTTCCGGTAACCTCTCTGGCACTCCGTTTTTACCCAAAACTATCTGGAACACTTCCGGTGTCTGAATAACATGGTCCAATATATCAATCTTTATATCTCGACCATTTTGAGACTCCCCGTCATGTCCGTGATCTAATCCGGGACTCCGAACAAACTTCGGTACATCGAATCACATAACTCATAATACAAATCGTCATCGAACGTTAAGCGTGCGGACCCTACCGGTTCGAGAACTATGTAGACATGGCCGAGACATATCTCCAGTCAATAACCAATAGCGGAACATGGATGCTCATATTGGATCCTACATATTCTATGAAGATCTTTATCGGTCAAACCGCATAACAACATACATTGTTCCCTTTGTCATCGGTATGTTACTTTCCCGAGATTCGATCGTCGGTATCATCATACCTAGTTCAATCTCATCATCGGCAAGTCTCTTTACTCGTTCCGTAATGCATCATCCCGTGGCTAACTCATTAGACATATTGCTTGCAAGGCTCATAGTGATGTGCATTACCGAGAGGGCCCAGAGATACCTCTCCTATACACAGAGTGACAAATCCTAATCTCGATCTATGCCAACTCAACTAACACCATCGGAGACACCTATAGAGCATCTTTATAATGACCCAGTTAAGTTGTGACATTTGATAGCACACAAGGTATTCCTTCGGTATTCGGGAGTTGCATAATCTCATAGTCTGAGGAACATGTATAAGTTATGAAGAAAGCAATAGCAGAAAAACTAAACAATCATTATGCTAAGCTAACGGATGGGTCTTATCCATCGCATCATTCTCTAATGATGTGATCGCGTTCATCAAATGACAACACATGTCTATGCCTAGGAAACTTAACCATGTTTGATTAACGAGTTAGTCAAGTAGAGGCATACTAGGGATACTCTGTTTGTCTATGTGTTCACACATGTACTAAGTTTCCAGTTAATACAATTCTAGCATGAATAATAAACATTTATCATGATATAAGGAAATATAAATAACAACTTTATTATTGCCTCTAGGGCATATTTCGTTCACATATCACACCCTTGTGCACTTTTCCGACGATGTTTGGATATCCTTTCACTGCTCTCTTAGCTTACACACCTATGCAACTCTGACTTTAACACTTATTTCTTCTGGAGATATCATCTGAAACAAGCAAAACCATTTTTAGCAAAGCATGACAGCGCTACGGGAACTGGTACACATCATGCACACCCGTATAACCTTGTAATTATTTGTCCTCCGGTACAACAACTGTCAGCGTTCTGGGAACGGGGGTCCCCAGACTTGCCTGCCTGCGGCCTGCGGCGTGGCTCAAAGGGGGGCCCAGCATGGCCCATCTTCACCAACACAAACCGAAGACCCTCGCGACGGGCCAAGCCTCGCGGGGCGAACAACGCGGAGCTTCCTCATGCACGGCCTCATCAGGCTGGCTCGCGAGGAGGCGGAGAGATCAAGGCGGGGTACCTCACAAGGTGCCCGTGACGCAAGCCATGATGACCAAAGGCGCCAAGCGGGTGCCAGCCCGCGCAGTGTCCTCCTTTGCTCTTTGGTGCAAAGGGAGCGAGCGCAGCCGTGGAGTACCGAGGCATCAGGCAAAGGTTGCCATTTCGGTGCAACAAAACCAAGACCAGGAGGACTACAAGACGGAGGTCATTGTGGAGCCCAAGACGGCGTCACCACCAGAGCTTTGTGCAGGCGAAGACTACTTTTGTCAGGATAGCTAGTACTAGCCATCCCCCTTCAAATTAGCCCGCCATTGTTGGCTCCCTTTCCGCTTGATATTTGGGAAGAGGACCAGGGCCTCTATAAATAGGACCAGCCACCCACAGAGAGGGGACGATAAGAAGACGACGAGAAGACGAAGAGAGGAGGAGGACGGGAAGAGATCTGGTAGAACTCTAGCAGAGAGAGAGAGAGAGGAAGGGGTGACTGAACTCCTCCCAGCAGTTCATCGCCCTAGCCAAGAGCAGACCCTCCGAGGCTGTTCTTCCTTGTATTGTTCATCATCATCAGCCCAAGAGGCAATCCACCACACCACACACTAGAGTAGGGTATTACACCACAACGGTGGCCCGAACCATTATAAACCCTGTGTCATTCGTGTTGTTCTTTCCATTGCTTAGATCTTAGCGAGGCGGAGGGGTGCAGGTAGGTAGAAGACGAAATCTTCGCGCGCACCCCAGTGTTCGAACCTCAAGGGTCTGCCGGAACCCGAAATCCAACATTTGGCGTGCCAGGTAGGGGTGCGCCGGAATTCGTCTTCCACCGCCCCGTTCTCCTCCGACCATCGTGCCCATGTCTGACGCTCGCCGGGCCCGCGCCAAGCGCCGGGCCGCTCTCGCTTCCCGCGTCGCCCAGACGGCTCCTGTCAGTGGGCGTCCTCGCCGTTCCCCGTCACCTGCCGTCAACGCCACCACCGGCCCGGCGAGGGACGAGCAGCAAGCATCGTCTCAGCATCCGTCCGTGCGGCAAGACGGCTGCACCGTTACTCTCTTGCTCACCCCAGCTGGTTCTTCGTCCCGCGTGCTCCGCGCACCCATGGAGGCTCGAGTTGCGCTCATCGCGGCAAACGAGCTCCTGCGATACCGTCCCGTCGACGACGTCTACGAAGAATGGCTCGACCGCGTCGCCGAGCTCGTCCGCGCCACAGGGGGCTCTCCTGTGCCGTCCGCTCCGCTGCACCGCACCCCTCCCCGCGTGGGCGACGAAGCTCCGGCGGCGCCCCGACCGCCTCCTCCACAAGAAGGCACCATGGCTCCAAGGTGCGTGGCCCCAGGGCAGAACCCGCTCCGTCAGGTGCCAGCGCGGCAAGAGCAGAGCTGCCAAGAAGTCCCTCGCCCGCAAGAAGCTGCCCGGGCGCTCCCTGCCCCAGCACGTCGCGACCATGCTCCTGCTCCAGCGCGTCAAGACCCAGCTGCACCACGCGGGGACATGCAAGACCAAGCTCTCCGTCACCCAAGGCCTCCAGTGGCCACAGCAGGCTGCCGTGCCTTCACCACCGAGCTACGCAGCGTCGCGTGGCCCGGCAAGTTCAAGCCGGACCTGCCTCCTCGTTAGACTGACCCTGCGGAGTTCCTCCAGCTCTACGAGCTGGGCATCGAAGCCGCCAACGGAGACGAGAAGGTCATGGCGAACTGGTTTCCCATGGCGCTCAAGGACGGGGCCCGCACCTGGCTCCTGAACCTGGCTCCAGGCACGATCTCCTCCTGGGACAAGATGCACACCCGCTTCATCGCCAACTTCCAAGGTACTCGCGACCGGCCACCCGCCGTGAGCGACATGCGCCGCATCAAGCAACAACCCGGGGAGACCCTGCAGAAGTACATCCAGCGCTTCAATAACGCACGCATCAAGATTCCCAAGGTGACTGAGGAGGCCATCATCTCAGCCTTCTCCGACGGCGTGCGTGATGTCAAGATGAAGGAGGAGCTGGCGATGCATGAAGACATGTGCACTTCCTTGGAGCTGTTCAACTTGGCGACCAAGTGCGCCAGGGCTGAGGAAGTGCGTCTCTCCCTCCTCGAGCTGCCTGCCGCAGACCCAGAAGAGAAGAAGCCCATGGCCAAGGACGTGAAGCGCAAGGGGGCTGCCATGCTCGCGGCAGAACCAGACACCAAGCGGGGAAGAGATCAGCCCGAACCTTCCAAGGGCAGCCGGTACTATGTGTACCACGACCTCCACACCCACAACACCAACGAATGTTAAGAGCTCCGAGCCGTGCGGGAAGGAAGGATTGGCCGTCGCCCCAACCGTGGAGACCAGGGCTACGGTCGAGGAGGAGGAAGGAACGCAGGACGCTGGGAAGACCGTGGCCCGCGCCAAGGGTGGCGTGATCAACCTCGCGAGGACCGCTGGCAAGACCCACCTCGCGAGGGAGATTGGAGGGATCAGCCTCGCGAGGATCGCCCTCATGGCAACGCAGGCCTCCCTCCGCTGCCACCGCGGCCAAGGAGAAACGAGGACCGCCACCAAGACGAGGGGGCTGGGGGCTTCCAGGAGCCGCGCGCGATCGCCTGCATCCTGGGCGGGGCTCAGGACCCACCCTCTCAACGAATCTTCAAGCAGTTCGCCCGCGAAGTGAATGCAGTCCTCCCCAAGCTTGAAGCCACGTGCCCTCTCAGGTGGTCAGCGTGCGCCATCACGTTCAGCTCATCAGATCAGCTCAAGTGTGCGGCTACAGCCAGAGTCCTCCCGATGCTTTGTTCCCCAATCATCAGCAACATGGTGGTCACCAAGACCCTCATCGACGGCGGGGCAGGGCTCAACGTCCTGTCCGTGGAAACATTCAACAATCTCCAAGTGCCCTACAGCCAGCTTCAGCCAACCAAGCCCTTCTCCGGAATCACCGACGGCTCCATGGTCCCGATTGGGCAGGTCCGCCTCCCTGTCACCTTCGGGGCACGCGACAACTACCGCACTGAGCACATCGACTTCGACGTCGCCCACATACGCCTGCCGTACAACGCCATCCTTGGGTACCCGGCGCTGGCCAAGTTCATGGTTGTAACTCACCATGGCTACAACGTCCCCAAGATGCCAGGAAGTGGCGGAGTCATCACGGTTCCCTCTAAAGAGAGGGACGCGGTGTGTTCTCTGGAACGAGCCTTTCAGGCCGCGTAACTGGAAGACCCGGATCGCAGAAGCAGGAGGCTTCCCGAGACCGCCCCCAAGAAGAAGAAGACATTGTCTGGCCCGGTCCCTCAGGAGGCAGGCCCCTCTGGGCCCGTTCCTGCCCAGGGGGAACCTCCTTCCGTCGCATAGCAAAGCGCGCCCGGCGCCCTCCTCAGGCAGGTCTCGGGGGCTCTCCCCTGGAGGGCCACCAACCTGGCTAGGGTCACGAGGGAGGCGCTTGGGCACCACATGGAGGCATGCTTCGAAGCACGTTTCCCTCAAGAAGGAGTAAGGCAAGGAGAGCCAGA
The DNA here is from genome assembly GCF_003073215.2 of Triticum urartu. NCBI lineage: Eukaryota > Viridiplantae > Streptophyta > Magnoliopsida > Poales > Poaceae > Triticum > Triticum urartu. The sequence continues at coordinate 402,461,443 of NC_053027.1, read as the reverse complement.
CCCTCAGGAGTTCGTCAGCAAGGCCATGTAGGAGCTACAGGAGTCAAGGGTCATGAAAGGCGGCCGCCGTCTACCAGCAGTGGCTCCCCATCCAGGCGAGGATGGTGGGCTGCGCGTCTGCATCGACATACCAGGGCTCAACCGAGTCGCCTCTCTGGAGCGCCTCTGGCCCTCGCGAGTGGGGCGCTGCGGAGGTCCACCCCACAGCTACGTTCGCATGCCTTACGGCCTGCCGAGCGCGGCTGCCACGTACCGGCGCCTCATGAGGGGCATCATGGAGGCTCAAGAGGCCAGGCGCTCCGCAGCCCTGGCGGAGATGGAGATGGTCCGCGAGGAGCCACCAGTGCCTCCGGAGCCTCCTGAGGCCCCTGGGCCTGGGGGCTCGTGAGGATCGGCTTCCGCAGCCCGCTGAGTCCGCTACACCAACACTCCTTCGTCTTCAACATCATCAGGTGACATCTTTCAAGTTTCACTTCCAGCTGGGAGCACCCCCCCCCCAGGGCTGCATTATTCCCAGGCCGCGTGGGTCCGTCCCTGCGGCATGTATCCCTTTTATTTCATGTTGTTAGCTTACCTTGTTGGGGGCGCCCCTCGGGCTGCATGATCCCCAAGTCACTCGGGCCAGACCCAGTGACGTCCACCTTCCCAGCATCTATTTGAATGAATCCACTCCTTCGCGGCTAATGTGTTTGACCTAGCTGCCAGCTCAACTGATGCCAACTAACGGAACTGCTCTCAAACGGCATGACGCTTGCGCATGGGTCCGTCCCTGCAATGCCGACAAACCTGAAAGCCTGAGCTCTGGCCGCGGCAGCCCTGCATGGCGCCACCTCATCAAGCCTTCAGTGCCTCATCACCCCTCGGAAGCAACCAACGGCTGACTGTCAATTGTCATGGCAACCCCTTGTTCTTCTGTGATGAGTCCACAGGATCTCCTAAAGGAGCTGCGCCAAGGCCCTTGCGGCGTCTCCTTCACTCCCGTCCGCGCGAACCGCTAGCACGTTAAAGGGGGGGTGCCTGAGCATCGCGACTCAGGGCTCCTACCGGTTCTCCAGCCCTCACCCTCTGGCCTTGACCACGGCATCGCGACTTGGCATACAAGCGACGGCTGAGACTCGCTCGAGGGCCGGGACCCGAGGACGTAGAGCAGAAAGGGGAGCAAAGGCGAGAGGGAAGGGACACGTGAGGACCTCGCCAAGCGATCTCACGCCTGTCGATGCGCGGACCCAGTGACACACCAGGGAGCGGTCCCTGATTCTCGAGATAAGTCACCATCCGGAAGCACAAGCTACCGTGGCACCATCCCCACACCTAATGCAATCCCGTGTTAGCGACGCCACTCTCCTTTCTCACCGAACGACGGCTACTTAAGTGCCAAAGGGGACCTCCTGAGCATCGCGACTCAGGGGCTCTTACCGGACCCCGAGTCGCTCACCTCCTGGCCTTGACCACGGCATCGCGACCTGGCATACCAGTGACGGCTGATGCCGCCTTGGGACTGGGACCTGTCGGTGCAGAGCACCAAGTCCTCGCGAGGTTCGAAAGGGAGAACTGAGCTAAGACGGAATGAGCAACTTGCACAATTTTACGACAAGGGTTATATTAACAAACAGGATCACAGGCACCTTACAAGCCCCCACGGGGCACGTCTTTGATTCCTCGCAGGGAACAGACCCTAAAAAGGGACGCTAACTACACGCGCCACTGCAAAAGATGCCATCATCAACAGTGGGTCGTCAAGCACCGGCGCCAATCCCATCCAGATCAGAGTCGGCGGCGGCCTGACGAGCCCGCCTTGCTCCAAGAGCGGCACTGGCTCGGGGGCTCGTAGCTGTCGTCGCTCATCTCCGGAGTCGCGAAGAGTTCGCCGGAGTCGCTGGAGCCTCCGACGCCACCACCGCCTGTGGAGCCGCCAAGGGAGCGGTCGGCGGGCCTAGTCCTCGCCGCAGCAGGGCCCCGACCACCTCTCCTGGGGCAGCACTCCAGCCGGCGCCCGTCCGCATCGAAGACCTTGGAGAACATCACCGAAGCACCGTCGTACTCCAAGTGGATCGTGAAGGCGCCTCTTGTCTTGCAGACCCGGGCGACTTCGCTCCAGCCTCGAGTCGTGAAGACCTCGCCCGGGGCAACGGCTGCGACCTCTGCCTCGGTCGCGAGGGTGCTGCAGCTGTCGTGCTGCAGCCAAAGCTCCAGGGGCTCCCCCTGCGGGACGATGGAGGCAAAGAAGGGAGGAAGGCGAATCCAAGACCGAGGAGGCATGGCGACGTGGAGCACGAGCTCGCGGGAGGCGCCCTTGGTGTGGACCCCAGGTGGGACGACCCACACCTTCGTGACCCATCGGCGCCAACGGCGGCGCCGCCCGTGGCGATCAGCATCAGCTCCTTTAGGGCCCTCGATGTGGGCATACAAGGGAAGCGGGAACCCCGGCGGTGCCCGCTTGCACCGAGGCCTCGGCACCACCTGAAGGGCCCCCTCGTCCAGGCCACGGGGGACGAGCCGTTTCTTCGGCGGGAGTAGGTCAGGTTCCTCTCGGGGAGCCTTTCCCTTCTATGCCGTCGAGAACCGGCGGATCGGAGCCATCGCAGCAAGACGGAGCAAGGACCGGGAAGAAGGAGAAGCAAGGGGGGATGAACTGGAAGGGCGCGCGTCGTTCCGTACTTATGGTCGGCGAAGGCCAAACGTCGACCTCCACGATCACAGGTAATCATGACCCGCTTTGCATGCAGGGACTAGTCCAATCCGTGCAGTTGCCGAGGCGCCATGGGGAAGTGGAGACGCCCACGTCCAATCAACCTCCACGCGGCGCCCAAGGCCGCAGGCTGTTACGGCCCGCGGCGCTACGCTCTTGCCCTTCCGCCTCCCTGCACGGCCAAGTCCGGGCGCGCCTTGGGCCCGGGGGCTACTATCGGTGTTCTGGGAACGGGGGTCCCCAGACTTGCCTGCCTGCGGCCTGCGGCGTGGCTCAAAGGGGGGCCCTGCATGGCCCATCTTCACCAACACAGACCCAAGACCCTCGCGAGGGGCCAAGCCTCGCGGGGCGGATGACGCGGAGCTTCGTCAGGCACGGCCTCATCAGGCTGGCTCGCAAGGAGGCGGAGAGATCAAGGCGGGGTACCTCACGAGGTGCCCGCGACGCAAGCCATGACGACCAAAGGCGCCAGGCGGGTGCCAGCCCGCGCAGTGTCCTCCTTTCCTCTTTGGTGCAAAGGGAGCGAGCGCAACCGCGGAGTACCGAGGCATCAGGCAAAGGTTGCCATTTCGGTGCAACAAAACCAAGACCATGAGGACTACAAGACAGAGGTCATTGTGGAGCCCAAGACGGCGTCACCACCAGAGCTTTGTGCAGGCGAAGACTACTTTTGTCAGGATAGCTAGTACTAGCTGTCCCCCTTCAAATTAGCCTGCCATTGTTGGCTCCCTTCCCGCTCGATATTTGGGAAGAGGACCATGGCCTCTATAAATAGGACCAACCACCCACAGAGAGGGGACGAGAAGAAGATGATGAGAAGACGAAGAGAGGAGGACGACGGGAAGAGATCTGGTAGAACTCTAGCAGAGAGAGAGAGAGGAAGGGGTGACTGAACTCCTCCTAGCAGTTCATCGCCCCAGCCAAGAGCAGACCCTCGCGAGGTTGTTCTTCCTTGTGTTGTTCATCATCATCAGCCCAAGAGGTAATCCACCACACCACACACTGGAGTAGGGTATTACACAACAACGGTGGCCCGAACCAGTATAAACCCTGTGTCATTCGTGTTGTTCTTTCCACTGCTTAGATCTTAGCGAGGCAGAGGGGTGCAGGTAGGTAGAAGACGAAATCTCTGCGCGCACCCAAGTGTTCGAACCTCAAGGGTCTGCCGGAACCCGAAATCCGACAACAACAAGGTCGATTGCTCTTATTTGATCAACCATTCGACGTGTCAAAATGCAAAGGGGGATGCAAGGAGCACAATTCTATGTACTAAGTTTGTCTATGTATTGACACTTGTACTAAGTCCCCGGTTAATACAATTCTAGCATGAATAATAAACATTTATCATGATATAAGGAAATATAAATAACAACTTTATTATTGCCTCTAGGGCATATTTCCTTCAATCTCCCACTTGGACTAGAGTCAATAATCTAGATTACATAGTAATGATCTAACACCCATGGAGTCTTGGTGCTGATCATGTTTTCCGAGAGAGAGAGGCTTAGTCAACGGGTCTGGAACATTCAGATCCGTATGTATCTTGCAAATCTCTATGTGGCCCACCTTGAGTTGATCGCGGATGGAATTGAAGCGTCTCTTGATGTGCTTGGTTCTCTTGTGAACTCTGGATTCCTTTGCCAAGGCAATTGCACGAGTATTGTCACAAAAGATTTTCATTGGAGCCTATGCACTAGGTATTACACCTAGATTGGTTATGAACTCCTTCATACAGACTCCTTCATTTGCTGCTTCTAAAGCAGCTATGTACTCCACTTCACACATAGATCCCGCCATAACGCTTTGCTTAGAACAGCACCAACTAACAGCTCCACCATTCAATAAAAATACGTATTCGGTTTGTGACTTAGAGTCATATGGATCAGTGTCAAAGCTTGCATCGATGTAACCATTTACGATGAGCTCTTTGTCACCTCCATAGATGAGAAACATATCCTTAGTCCTTTTCAGGTATTTCAGGATGTTCTTGACCGTTGTCCAGTGATCCAGTCCTGGATTACTTTGGTACCTCCCTGCTAAACTAATAGCAAGGCACACATCAGGTCTAGTACACAGCATTGCATACATGATAGAACCTATCGTTGAGGCATAGGGAATGACTTTCATTTTCTCTCTATCTTCTGCAGTGGTCGGGCATTGAGTCTGACTCAACTTCACACCTTGCAAGACAGGCAAGAACCCTTTGGTTGACTGATCCATTTTGAACTTCTTCAAAACTTTACCAAGGCATGTGCTTTGTGAAAGTCCAATTAAGCGTCTTGATCTATCTCTATAGATCTTGATGCCCAATATATAAGCAGCTTCACCGAGGTCTTTCATTGAAAAATTCTTATTCAAGTATCCTTTTATGCTATTCAGAAATTCAGTATCATTTCCAATCAACAATATGTCATCGACTTATAATATCAGAAATGCTACAGAGCTCCCACTCACTTTCTTGTAAATATAGGCTTCTCCAAAAGTCTGTATAAAACCATATGATTTGATCACACTATCAAAGCGTATATTCCAACTCCGAGAGGCTTGCACTAGTCCATAAATGGATCGCTGGACCTTGCACACTTTGTTTGCACCTTTTGGCTCGACAAAACCTTCTGGTTGCATCATATACAACTCTTATTTAAGATATCCATTAAGGAATGCAGTTTTGACATCCATTTGCCAAATTTCATAATAATAAAATGCGACAATTGCTAACATGATTCGGACAGACTTAAGCATCGCTACGGGTGAGAAGGTCTCATCGTAGTCAACTCCTTGAACTTGTCGAAAAGCTTTCGCAAAAAGTTGAGCTTTGTAGACAGTAACATTACCGTCAGCGTCAGTCTTGTTCTTGAAGATCCATTTATTCTCTATTTCTTGCCGATCATCGGGCAAGTCAACCAAAGTCCACACATTGTTCTCATACATGGATCCCATCTCAGATTTCATGGTTTCAAGCCATTTCGCGGAATCTGGGCTCATCATCGCTTCGTCATAGTTTGTACGTTCGTCATGGTCAAGTAACATGACCTCCAGAACGGGATTACCATACCACTCTTATGCGGATCTTACTTTGGTTGACCTACAAGGTTCGGTAGTAACTTGATCAGAAGTTTCATGATCATCATCATTATCTTCCTCACTAATTGGTGTAGGAATCACTGGAACTGATTTCTGTGATGAACTACTTTCCAATAAGGTAGAAGGTACAGTTACCTCATCAAATTCTACTTTCCTCCCACTCACTTCTTTTGAGAGAAACTCCTTCTCTAGAAAGGATCCATTCTTAGGAACGAATATCTTGCCTTCGGATTTGTGATAGAAGGTGTACCGAACAGTCTCCTTTGGGTATCCCATGAAGACACATTTCTCTGATTTAGGTTCAAGCTTATCAGGTTGAAGCTTCTTCACATAAGCATCGCAACCCCAAAATTTAAGAAACGACAACTTGGGTTTCTTGCCAAACCATAGTTCATATGGTGTCGTCTCAACGGATTTGGATGGTGCCCTATTTAACGTGAATGCAGCTGTCTCTAAAGCATAACCCCAAAACGATAGCGGTAAATTAGTAAGAGACATCATAGATCGCACCATATCTAATAAAGTGTGGTTACGTCGTTCGAACACACCATTACGCTGTGGTATTCCAGGTGGCATGAGTTGCGAAACTATTCTTCACTTTTCAAAATGAAGACCAAACTCATAACTCAAATATTCACTTCCAGAATTAGATCGTGGAAATTTTATTTTCTTGTTACGATGATTTTCCACTTCACTCTGAAATTCTTTGAACTTTTCAAATGTTTCAGACTTATGTTTCATTAAGTAAATATACCCATATCTGCACAAATCATCTGCGAAGGTCAGAAAAGAACGATGCCCGCCGCAAGCATCAACACTCAACGGACCACATACATCAATATATATTATTTCCAATAAGTTTGTTGCTCGCTCCATTGTTCCAGAGAACAGAGTCTTAGTCATTGAGGGAGTCCTGGATTAGGGGGTGTTCGGATAGCTGGACTATACCTTCAGCCGGACTCCTGGACTATGAAGATATAAGATTGAAGACTTCGTCCCGAGTCTGGATGGGACTTTCCTTGGCATGGAAGGCAAGCTTGGCGATGCAATATTCAAGATCTCCTACCATTGTAACCGACTCTGTGTAACCCTAACCCTATCCGATGTCTATATAAACCGGAGGGTTGTAGTCCGTAGAGGATCAACTCCATACACAATCATACCATAGGCTAGCTTCTAGGGTTTAGCCTCCTTGATCTCGTGGTAGATCTACTCTTGTACTACCCATATCTTCAATATTAATCAAGCAGGAGTAGGGTTTTACCTCCATCGAGAGTGCCCGAACCTGGGTAAAACAAAGTGTCCCCTGTCTCCTATTACCATCCGGCCTAGACGCACAGTTCAGGACCCCCTACCCGAGATCCGCCGGTTTTGACACCGACATTGGTGCTTTCATTGAGAGTTCCTCTATGTCGTCGCCTTTAGGCCCGATGGCTCCTTCGATCATCCACAATGATGCAGTCCGGGTTGAGACTTTGCTCCCCGGACAGATCTTCATTTTCGGCGGCTTCACACTGCGGACCAATTCGCTTGGCCACCTTGAGCAGATCGGAAGCTACGCCCTTGGCCATCAGGTCAGGTTTGGAAGCCTAAACTACACTGCTGACATCCGCTGAGACTTGATCTTCGACGGATTCGAGCCACAGCCAAGCGTGCCGCACTGTCTCGATGGGCATGATATAGCTTTGCCGCCGAACAGCGCCTTGGAGGCCGCACACGCATCGGTTTCGACCATTGATTTGGAACCTACTACGCCGATCGAGGATCAGCAGTTGGACGCTGCCTCAGGGGCTGCGATCTCAGAGGCGATCGAGCCGAACTCCAGCCCCGCACTCCGCACGGCCTGTGACTCCGAGGAGCCGGATTCCTCTCCGAACTCCGAGCCCCCCGTGCCCCTGCCAATCGAATCCGAGTGGGTGCCGGTAATGGAGTTCACCGCAGCGGACATCTTTCAGCATTCGCCTTTTGGCGACATCCTGAATTCTCTTAAGTCTCTCTCTTTATCAGCAGAGCCCTGGCCGGACTACGGTCAGCAAGGGTGGGATACGGACGGTGAGGAAATTCAAAACCCACCCACAACCCACTTTGTAGCCACTGTCGACGATTTAACTGACATACTTGACTTCGACTCCGAAGACATCGACGGCATGGACGACGATATAGGAGACGAACAGGAACCAGCACCTGTAGGGCGCTGGAAAGCCACCTCGTCATACGACATATACATGGTGGATACTCCAAAAGATGGAGATGGCGATGGAACAATGGGGGATGACGCCCCCAAGAAACAGCCAAAGCGTCGGCGTCAGCGGCGCCGCTCTAAATCCCGCCAAAGCAAAAACGGTGATTCCGGCACGGGAGATAATACTACCCCGGACAGCGCCGAAGAACACCCACCTCAGCAAGATTCAGCACAGGAAGATGGAGAAGCCAGCCCTCATGAGAGAGCGGCAGACCAAGAGGTCGAGGATGATAACTATACGCCTCCCTCCGAAGACGAGGCAAGCCTCGATGACGACGAATTCGTCATACCATCAGACCCCGCCGAACAAGAGTGTTTTAAACGCAAGCTTTTAGCCACGGCAAGCAGCCTCAAGAAAAAGCAGCAACAGCTTAGAGCTGCCCAAGATTTGCTAGCTGACAGATGGACTGAAGTCCTTGCGGCCGAAGAGTATGAACTCGAATGCCCCTCCAAGAGTTACCTGAAGCACAGGCCGCTACCCCGATCAGAGGAGGAAGCACCTACATCACCAGCGCATGACATGGCAGACCGGCCACCCCGTGGCTGTGACAGAGAGGCCGCTCAGCCCTCCACCCAAGCCATGCCCCGACGCCGCACAGCTAAGGCACGGGAAAATGCGCCCGACCTGCAAGACATACTGGAGGATAAAGCAATACAAACAAGATCGATCTACGGATCGCGCAGGCGCCCTGTGGCATGTGACAATGATCTTCACTCCGGATACAACAAATCCGGCCGGGCCGAACACAGCAGACATAGCTCTTCTGAGCTGCGTCGTGATATAGCCCAGTACAGAGGCGCCGCACACCCGCTATGCTTCACGAATGAAGTAATGGATCATAAAATCCTAGAGGGCTTCAAACCCGTAAACATCGAATCATACGATGGCACCACAGACCCGGCGGTATGGATCGAGGACTATCTCCTTCACATCCACATGGCACGCGGCGATGATCTACACGCCATCAAGTACCTCCCACTCAAACTTAAAGGACCGGCCCGGCATTGGCTTAACAGCTTGCCAGCAGACTCAATCGGTTCTTGGGAGGACCTGGAAGCCGCATTCCTCGATAACTTCTAGGGAACTTACATGCGATCGCCGGATGCCAATGACTTAAGCCATATAATTCAGCAGCCAGAAGAATCAGCCAGACAATTCTGGACACAGTTCCTAACAAAGAAAAACCAAATAGTCGACTGTCCGGACACAGAGGCCCTAGCAGCCTTCAAGCATAACATCCGCGACGAGTGGCTTGCCCGGCACCTGGGACAGGAAAAGCCGAAATCCATGGTAGCACTCACGACACTCATGACCCGCTTTTGCACGGGAGAAGACAGTTGGCTGGCTCACAGTAACAACTTATCAAAGAACCCTGGTAATTCGGATACCAAGGACAAAAGTGGCAGAACACGTCAGAACAAACAAAAACGCCGCGTTAACAGCGACAGCAATGAAGAGACGGCAGTCAATGCCGGATTCAAAGGCTATAAATCCGGTCAGCGGAAAAAGCCATTCAAAAAGAATACTCAGGGCCCGTCCAGTTTGGACCGAATACTCGATTGCTTGTGCCAGATACATGGCACCCCCGAAAAGCCAGCCAATCACACTAACAGGGATTGTTGGGTGTTCAAGCAGGCAGGCAAATTAAGAGCCGAAAACAGAGACAAGGGGCTGCACAGCGACGACGAGGAGCCCAAGCCGCCGAACAACAATGGACAGAAGGGCTTTCCCTCACAAGTGCGGACGGTGAACATGATATACGCAACCCACATTCCCAAGCGGGAGCGGAAGCGTGCGCTGCGGGACGTATACGCGATGGAGCCAGTCGCCCCAAAATTCAACCCATGGTCCTCCTGCCCGATCACTTTTGACCGAAGGGACCATCCCACTAGCATCCGTCATGGCGGCTTCGCCACATTGGTTCTCGACCCAATCATCGACGGATTTCACCTCACAAGAGTCCTCATGGACGGCGGCAGTAGCTTGAACCTGCTTTATCAGGACACAGTGCGGAAAATGGGCATAGATCCCTCAAGGATCAAACCCACAAGAACGACCTTTAAAGGTGTCATACCAGGTGTAGAAGCCAACTGTACAGGCTCAGTAACACTTGACGTGGTCTTCGGATCCCCGAATAATTTCCGAAGCGAAGAGTTAATCTTCGATATAGTCCCATTTCGCAGTGGCTACTACGCCCTGCTCGGACGAACCGCATTCACAAAATTCAATGCAGTGCCGCATTACGCATATCTCAAACTCAAGATGCCAGGCCCTCGAGGAGTAATCACGGTCAGCGGAAACACCGAACGCTCCCTCCGTACGGAGGAGCATACGGCGGCTCTCGCAGCGGAGGTACAAAGTAGCCTTCTTAGGCAATTCCCCAGTCCGTCCATTAAAAAGCCAGACACTGCCAAGGGCGCCCGGAGTAACCTACAGCAGGACCGCCTGGCACACTCTAAGCAAGCGTAGCAATGCGGCCCCAACCCCAGCTTTCGCGACCTAGCGAAACCAGTACCTCGCGTACATAACTATGCCCTTGAAATACCATGGGCACAGGGGAAGGGGCACAATAACGGCACGCCCAAAATACGGCTTAAAACGTACCAGGGGCTGCCGGATTCTTTTCTTTTCTTACTTTCAGGACTCCATACTTCGGACGACCTATTCGGCAATTCGACTGCCGCACAAATGATGCAAGATCCATGGAGGCAGACAAGCCATGCCGCATTATGGAACTCCCAGGTGGTCTCTGTTATGAGCGGTATACCTATTTTAAATAAAATTCCGCGGGCTTTCCCTGGTCAGGACATACTGAATAGTCCAATATCTTTTGCTTATCGCACTATTTGTATCGTTCGGCTTTGATAAATAGCCTCTCTATAAACAATGCTTAGCTTTTTGTCTATTTTTTGCATTACTCTTTTCATATATATGTTCATTAATGACATGTTGCACCCGTACACTATGGTACGGCAAGTACGCCAGGGGCTTCAGTACCCTTTAATATGGTGTGAGAAGTCCGTACACTTTCACAAGTGCGGCACCCCGAACTTATAGCACTATATGCATCGGCTCCGAATCATGATTTGGGTCAATAGTTGGGTTTGCCCGGCTCCTATGTTTTGGTGCCTTACGTTCCGCTATATCGGCTAAGGTAGCACTAGGAGAACCACTGCGATTGTGCCCCGGTTGAGCTGGGCTAAGAACCTCAGTGGAGAAAGCTAAAACTGACTGTCATGATGAGGCGAGAGACCGGTCGCTGTTCGAGAGGTTTTTCGGGTCCCTAAAGGCCTATGCCGCTTCGAGCGAGGAGCTGGATAACCCCAGCCAAGGCGTGGATAGCGCCCCGAACTCGGTCTTCCGAACTAGGGGCTTTGCCGATATTTAAAATTATAAAGTTCTATGGCTAAGTGAGAGTGTTCAAGCATTATAGTCCGATTGCCTAGTTCGCCGTGCTGAGCACCTCCCTCGAAGGACCCAACTATGGGAAAAAGAGTGCTCAGGTTTATCCCCAAACACCCCAGCACTAGTGGCATGGGGGCAGAAGCCGACGACTGGCCATCTCTCAATTTTTTTATAAACGGCCGCACAGAAAATAATATTTTAAATTCAACAAGCATTGCTTAAGCGCCTATGAACAAGTTTTCAGCGCACAGGATAAAAACGAGCGAGTCTATTCAAAAATTACATCCTTGGTACATTCATCTGCCACAAGGCAAGCACCCGCAAGAACATCCTTGTAATAGTTCTCGGGCTTGCGATCCTCCTTCCCCGGCGGCGGCCCGTCCTTCACAAGCTTCTCACCGTCTAGCTTACCCCAGTGCACCTTTACACAGGCAAGGACCCTACGGGCACCTTCGATGCAGACGGAGTGCTTGAGGACCTCGAGCCTTGGACAGGCCTCCACCAGCCGCCGCACCAGCCCGAAGTATCTCCCAAGCAGGGCCTCTCCGGGCCACAGCCGAACTATGAAGCCCTTCATGGCTTGTTCGGCCGCCTTGTGGAGTTCGACCAGCTGTTTCAGCTGGTCGCTCAAGGGCACAGGGTGTCCGGCCTCAGCATACTGAGACCGAAACACCTTCTCCGTCGAGCTGCCCTCTTCAGCTCGGTAGAATGCGGCGGCATCGGATACGCTGCGGGGAAGATCAGCGAATGCCCCTGGAGAGCTCCGGATTCGGGTAAGTAACAAGTAGTTTACTTTTATATTTCTGCTTTCCATAAAGAATGCCTTACCCACTGCTATCTTCTTCATATCCTCCGACTCTCGGAGGGCCTTTTGGGCTTCGGCCTTGGCAGACTTGGCAGTCTCAAGGGCCGCCGCGAGCTCGGACGCTCGGGTCTCTGACTCAAGCTCCAAACTCTCATGTTTTCTCATGAGAGCTTGCAGCTCTTGCTGCACCTCGCCGACCTGAGCCCCAAGTTTTTCTCGCTCGGTGCGCTCCGCAACCATTTTCTTTTCGGCCTCGGACAGCACCTGCTTGAGGGTCGCCACCTCAGTCGTGGCCCCTACAATAAGCAGTACAATCCTGTTATTTTTTGCAATCACGCCTCTCTATAGGCACTTATTTCTGTAAGGTATTTCTTACCTTCTTTATCCTCGAGTTGCCGCTTGGCAAGGCCGAGCTCTTGCACGGACCGCTCGAGTCCCTGTTTCAGGACACCCACCTCCGCAGTCAGTGTGGCGGTGGACAGCAGCGAAGCCTACATACGCATATTGACTCTTTATTGTTAGACTCCTGCGAAATTTAATAGATCCTCTATTCGGCTTTTCTTTCCGAACGCCAAATAGAGCATCAGGGGCTACTGTCTATGCGGTAATATTTTTACATATTTTTACTTACCTCGAAGCCTGTTAGGAGGCTAGCGCAAGCTTCACTCAGCCCGCTCTTGGCGGACTGGACCTTCTGGATCACCGTACTCATAATAGTACGGTGCTCCTCATCGATGGAGGCGCCTTCAAGCACCTCCAGCAGATTGTCCAGCACCTCTGGTTGGATGGAGGTTGCCGGCTCAAAAGGCTTGCTCCTCTTGGAAGGGGCTCGCCTACCGCGGTCCGGAATCATTGAAGATTCCGGCACGGTGTCCGGCTTAAGGCCGGACTTGGAGCCCTAGGGGGTCTTGTCCCCTTTACTCCTGGAGTCCGGGAGGTTGCCTTGCGGCTCCTCCAGGACCACCTCCTCCTGCCCCGGAGCTTGTCGCGACGCCACTTCGGCGTCATCCGCAGTGCGGGGGGAGACAGCGGGCGGAACGGAGTTCACGTCCGATGAATCCAGGGAGCCGCTCGACGACTCGTTGAGTTCGGCCCGGGGCGGACTGCATAAGTATCATCGACATTAGGTAAAGTTGTGCAACAAAGGAACATCACGAGTTACTCTGATATCCGAACTTACGATTTCGCCGGACGCTTGGCCCTGTCCTGCCACTCCTCTTCGTCTTGTTCGGCGTCGGGGGAATAGTCCGACGGAGGGGTCTTCCTCTTCCTGGACCCCTCGGCCTCCCCAGTTGGGGCGGCCTCCCTCTTCTTTCCTCCCCCCGCTGGAGGGGGAGAGGTTTCTTCTTCCTCCTCCTCGTTTTCATGGGAGGAGGGCGTCTCGGACTCGCCGGATGATGAGTCCGACAAACACCACATTACGGGTACTCTTTCGAGTCCCCGTGGTCTTCTTCTTCTTGGCCTTCTTCTCCGGCACCACATAAGGCGCCGGAGTCAGCAGCTTCACCAGTAGAGCTGGGGCTGGGTCTTCGGGCAGCGGAGCCGGACAGTTAATCGGTTCGGCCATCGCCCGCCAAGCCTGTCAAAGGCAGGGGAGTTTAGATCCCGCATAGAGTCAAACTATGAAAAAAGCTTGAACATCCTGTAACAGGTGTAGATAGCATACCTTGCTAGCGTGACGCTGTGAGCTGTATCCGCGGTCCTCGGAAGCGGATGCGGGAGCCTCGGCGCCCTTGAATAGCATCTTCCAGCCATCTTCGTACGTTGTGTCCGAGAGCCTGCTGAGGGTTTGATGCTGCGCCGAGTCAAACTCCCACAGATTGAAATCCCAGTGTTGGCATGGGAGGATCCAGCGGACGAGCATAACCTGGATTATGTTGACAAGCCGGATTGGCTTGTTCACCAGGGACCGGATGCATGTTTGCAATCCGGTCACCTCTTTCTCGTCGCCCCGCGACAGGCCCGTCTCTTTCCAAGACACAAGCCACGTGGGGGGTCTGGATCAGAACTCAGGGACCGCGGTCCATTCCGGATCGCGTGGCTCGGTGATATAAAACCACCCGGATTGCCATCCCTTTAGGGTCTCCACGAAAGAGCCATCGAACGATAGGGCGTTGGCCATCTTGCCCGCCATGGCGCCTCCGCACTCCGCCTGGCTGCCGCTCACCACCTTGGGCTTGATGTTGAAAGTCTTGAGCCAGAGGCCGAAATGGGGGCGGACGCGGAGAAAGGCCTCGCACACGACGATAAACGCCGAGATGTTGAGAATGAAGTTCAGAGCCAGATCATGGAAATCCAGGCCGTAGTAGAACATGAGCCCCGGACAAATGGGTGGAGTGGAAAACCCAGTCCGCGGAGGAAGTGGAGGAGAAATACCACCCTCTCATGGGGCCTTGGGGTGGGGATAAGCTGTCCCTTCTCGGGAAGCCGGTGCGCGATGTCCTTGTACAGATACCCGGCCTTCCTTAGCTTCTTTATTTTGTCCTCCGTAACGGTGGAGACCATCCATTTGCCTCCCGCTCCGTACATTGCTGGAAAAGGTTGAGGTGGGAAGTGCAGGCTTGGGCGCTGGAGCTCGGGTGCGCGAGAGATGGGTAGGCAAGGGAGGACGAAGGCATAGGTAAATAGGGTGGATCCTTATCCCCTTATATAGGCGGATGCGGTTATGCGTCCCCACTTGCCTAATAAAACTCGCTTGCCTCCCGAGCACCGTGATAAATGGCGCAGTTGGGTTACCCACATCCGTATTAATGAGAATCCCGTAAAAAGGGTACACGATCTCTCCTTTGACAAGACGTGCCAAGGAGACCACCTCGCAAAACATGCTGAGGTGGAAAAGTAAAGACGATTCGAGTAAAGGACTTGGCTGTAGTGTGATGGAGCATTGCAGAATACGTCAGCAGATTTGATTTGTGTTAATATTATTCTCTCTATAGCAATATGTGGAAACTTATTTTACAGAGCCGGACACTACTCTTGGTGATTACAATCTTCTATGAAGGACTTGGAGGAGGAACCCGCCTTGCAATGCCGAAGACAATTTGCGCGCCGGACTCGTCGTCATTGAAGCCTGGTTCAGGGGCTACTGAGGGAGTCCTGGATTAGGGGGTGTTCGGGTAGCCGGACTATACCTTCAGCCGGACTCCTGGACTATGAAGATACAAGATTGAAGACTTCGTCCCGTGTCCGGATGGGACTTTCCTTGGCGTGGAAGGCAAGCTTGGCGATGCGGATATTCAAGATCTCCTACCATTGTAACCGACTCTGTGTAACCCTAACCCTATCCGGTGTCTATATAAACCGGAGGGTTGTAGTCCGTAGGATCAACTCCATACACAATCATACCATAGGCTAGCTTCTAGGGTTTAGCCTCCTTGATCTCGGACTATGAAGATATAAGATTGAAGACTTCGTCCCGTGTCCGGATGGGACTTTCCTTGGCGTGGAAGGCAAGCTTGGCGATGCGATATTCAAGATCTCCTACCATTGTAACCGACTCTGTGTAACCCTAACCCTATCCGGTGTCTATATAAACCGGAGGGTTGTAGTCCGTAGAGGATCAACTCCATACACAATCATACCATAGGCTAGCTTCTAGGGTTTAGCCTCCTTGATCTCGTGGTAGATCTACTCTTGTACTACCCATATCTTCAATATTAATCAAGCAGGAGTAGGGTTTTACCTCCATCGAGAGGGCCCGAACCTGGGTAAAACAAAGTGTCCCCTATCTCCTGTTACCATCCGGCCTAGACGCACAGTTCAGGACCCCCTACCCGAGATCCGCCGGTTTTGACACTGACAGTCATCTTGCCCATGAGGCATGGTTCTCAAGCATCAAGTGATTCCAAAAGCCCATCAGCATGGAGTTTCTTCATGCACTTTACACCAATATGACCTAAACGGAAGTGCCACAAATAAGTTGCACTATCATTATTAAACTTATATCTTTTGGCTTCAATACTATGAATATGTGTATCACTACTATCGAGATTCAATAAAAATAGACCACTGATCTAGGGCGCATGATCATAAAAGATATTACTCATATAAATAGAACAACCATTATTCTCTGATTTAAATGAATAACCATCTCGCATCAAACAAGATCCAGATATAATGCTCATGCTTAACGCTGGCACCAAATAAAAATTATTCTGGTCTAATACTAATCCCGAAGGTAGCTGTAGAGGTAGCATGGCGATGGCGATCACATCGACTTTGGAACCATTTCCCACGTGCATCGTCAACTCGTCCTTAGCCAATCTTCGTTTAATCCATAGCCCCTGTTTTGAGTTGCAATATGAGCAACAGAACCAGAATCAAATACCCAGGTGCTACTACGAGCATTAGTAAGGTACACATCAATAACATGTATATCAAATATACCTTCCACTTTGCCATCCTTCTTACCCGCCAAATACTTGGGGCGGTTCTGCTTTCAGTGACCAGTCCCTTGAAGTAGAAGCACTCAGTCTCAGGCTTAGGTCCAGACTTGGGTTTCTTCACTTGAGCAGCAACTTGCTTGCCGTTCTTCTTGAAGTTCCCCTTCTTCCCTTTGCCCTTCTTCTTGAAACTACTGGTCTTGTTGACCATCAACACTTGATGCTCCTTCTTGATTTCTACCTCCGCCGCCTTTAGCATTGGGAAGAGCTCGGAAATTGTCTTATCCATCCCTTGAATATTATAGTTCATCATGAAGCTTTTGTAACTTGGTGGCAGTGATTGAAGAACTCTATCATTGACACTATCATTAGGAAGATTAACTCCCAGTTGAGTCAGGTGATTGTGGTACCCAGACATTCTGAGTATATGTTCACTGACAGAACTATTCTCCTCCATCTTGCGGCTATAGAACTTATTGGAGACTTCATATCTATCAATTCGGGCATTTGCTTGAAATATTAACTTCAACTCCTGGAACATCTCATATGCTCCATGACGTTCAAAAAGTCGTTGAAGTCCCAATTCTAAGCCGTAAAGCATGGCACACTGAACTATCGAGTACTCATCAGCTTTGCTCTGCCAGACATTCATAACATCTGGTGTTGCTCCTGCGGCGGGCTTTGCACCTAGCGGTGCTTCTAGGACGTAATTCTTCTGTGCAGCAATGAGGATAATCCTCAAGTTACGGACCCAGTCTGTGTAGTTTCTACCATCATCTTTCAACTTTGCTTTCTCTATGAACGCATTAAAATTCAAAGGAACAGTAGCACGGGCTATTTATCTACAACAACATAGACATGCAAAATACTATCAGGTACTAAGTTCATGATAAATTAAAGTTCAATTAGTCATATTACTTAAAAACTCACACTTACGTAGACATCTCTCTATTCATTTAAATGATCATGTGATCCATATCAACTAAACCATGTACGATCATCACATGAGATGGAGTAGTTTTCAATGGTGAACATCACTATGTTGATCATATCTACTATATGATTCACGCTCGACCTTTCGGTCTCAGTGTTCCGAGGCCATATCTGCATATGCTAGGCTCGTCAAGTTTAACCCGAGTATTCTGCGTGTGCAAAACTGGATTGCACCCGTTGTATGTGAACGTAGAGCTTATCACACCCGATCATCATGTGGTGTCTCAGCACAACGAACTGTAGCAATGGTGCATACTCAGGGAGAACACTTATACCTTTAAATTTAGTGAGAGATCATCTTATAATGATACCACCGTATTATGCAAAATAAGATGCATAAATGATAAACATCACATGTAATCAAAATAAGTGATATGATATGGCCATCATCATCTTGTGCCTTTGATCTCCATCTCCAAAGCACCGTCATGATCACCATCATCACCGGCTAGACACCTTGATCTCCATCGTAGCATCGTTGTCATCTCGCCAACTATTGCTTCTACGACTATCGTTGCCGCTTAGTGATAATGTAAAGCAATTGCATGGCGATTGCATTTCATACAATAAAGCGACAACCATATGGCTCCTGCCAGTTGTCGATAACTTTTAAAAAACATGATCATCTCATACAACAATTTATATATCGTCACGTCTTGACCATATCACATCACAACATGCCCTGCAAAAACAAGTTAGACATCCTCTACTTTGTTGTTGCAAGTTTTACGTGGCTGCTACGGGCTTCTAGCAAGAACCGTTCTTACCTACGCATCAAAACCACAATGATTTTTCGTCTAGTGTGTTGTTTTAACCTTCAACAAGGACCGGGTGTAGTCAAACTCGATTCAGCTAAAGCTGGAGAAACAGACACCCACTAGCCACCTATGTGCGAAGCACATCGGTAGAACCAGTCTCATGAACGCGGTCATGTAATGTCGGCCTGGGCCGCTTCATCCAACAATACCGCCGAATCAAAGTAAGACATTGCTGGTAAGCAGTATGACTATTATCGCCCAAAACTCTTTGTGTTCTACTCATGCATAAAACATCTACGCATAGACCTGGCTCGGATGCCACTGTTGGGGAACACAGTATTTCAAAAAATTTACCTACGGTCACGCAAGATCTATGTAGGATATGCATAGCAACGAGAGGGGAGAGTGTGTCTACATACCCTCGTAGACCGAAAGCGGAAGCGTTTAGTAACGCGGTTGATGTAGTCGAACGTCTTCGCGATCCAACCGATCCAAGTACCGAATGCACGACACCTCCATGATTAGCACACGTTCAGCTCGATGACGTCCCTCGATCTCTTGATCCAGTTGAGGCTGAAGGAGAGTTCCGTCAGCACGACGGCGTGACAACGGTGATGTTGTAGTTACCGACGCAAGGCTTCACCTAAGCACTACAACAATATGACCGAGGTGTGTAACTGTGGAGGGGGGCACCGCACACGGCTAAAAGATCAACTTGTGTGTTATAGGGTGCCCCCTCCCCACGTATATATAGGTGGGAGGAGGGGAGGGCCGGCCAGCCCCTAGGGCGCACCCAAGAGGGGAGCCCCACTAGGACTCCTAGTCCTAGTAGGATTCCACCAAAAGGGAGAGAGGGGGAAGTAAGGAGAGGGACAGGGAGTAGGAAAGGGGGCGTCGCCCCTCTTCCCTTGTCCAATTCAGACTGCTAGGGGGGCACGGCCTGCCCTGGCAGCCCTCCTCTCTCTCCAATAAGGCCCATGGTGGCCCATTAGTTCCCCCTGGGGGTTCGGGTAATGCTGCCTCTTAAGCACTGCGTTGGTTTTCCCCGAAGAGGAAGGGATGATGCAGCAAAGTAGCATAAGTATTTCCCTCAGTTTTTGAGAACCAAGGTATCAATCCAGTAGGAGGCTACGCGCGAGTCCCTCACACCTGCACAAAACAAATAAATCCTCGCAAGCAACGCAAATAGGGGTTGTCAATCCCTATAGGGCCACTTACGAGAGTGAGATCTGATAGATATGATAAGATATTTTTTTGGTATTTTTATGATAAATATGCAAAGTAAAATAAAGGCAAAGTAAATAGCAAAGGAAATAACTAAGTAGTAGGAGATCAATATGATAAAGATAGACCCGGGGGCCATAGGTTTCACTAGTGGCTTCTCTCGAGAGCATAAGTATTCTATGGTGGGTGAACAAATTACTGTTGAGCAATTGACAGAATTGAGGATAGTTATGAGAATATCTAGGTATGATCATGTATATAGGCATCACGTCCGACACAAGTAGACCAACTCCTGCCTGCATCTACTACTATTACTCCACTCATCGACCGCTATCCAGCATGCATCTAGAGTATTAAGTAAAAACAGAGTAACGCCTTAAGCAAGATGACATGATGCAGAGGGATAGACTCAGGCAATATGAAGAAAACCCCATCTTGTTATCCTCGATGGCAACAATACAATACGTGCCTTGCTGCCCTTACTGTCACCGGGAAAGGACACTGCAAGATTGAACCCAAATCTAAGCACTTCTCCCATTGCAAGAAAGATCAATCTAGTAGGCCAAACCAAACTGATAATTCAAAGATACTTGCATAGATAACCAATCATACATAAAAGAATTCAGAGAAGATTCAAATATTATTCATAGATAGACTTGATCATAAACACACAATTCATCGGTCTCAACAAACACACCGCAAAAGGAAGATTACACCGAATAGTTCTCCACGAGAGAGGGGAGAACATTGTATTGAGATCCAAAAAGAGAGAAGAATCCATCTAGCTACTAACTATGGACCCGTAGGTCTGAGGTAAACTACTTACACTTCATCGGAGAGGCTATGTGTTGATGTAGAAGTCCTCCGTGATCGATGCCCCCTCCGGCGGAGCTCCGGAACAAGCCCCAAGATGGGATCTCATGGATACAGAAAGTTACTGCAGTGGAATTAGGGTTTTGGCTTCGTATCTGATCGTTTGGGGGTACGTGGATATATATATATATATAAGAGGAAGGAGTACGTCGGTGGAGCAACAGGGGGCCCACGAGGGTGGAGGGCGCGCCTGGTGGGGGTGGGCGCGCCTCCCTACCTCGTGGCCTCCTGATTTATTTCTTGACGTAGGGTCCAAGTCTCCCTGGTATTATTCGTTGAGAAAATCACATTCCCGAAGGTTTCATTCCGTTTGGACTCCGTTTGATATTCCTTTTCTTCGAAACCCTAAAACAGGCAAAAAGCAGCAATTCTGGGCTGGGCCTCCGGTTAATAGGTTAGTCCCAAAAATAATGTAAAAGTGGATAATAAAGCCCAATAATGTCCAAAATAGTATATAATATAGCATGGAGCAATCAAAAATTATAGATACGTTGGAGATGTATCAAGCATCCCCAAGCTTAATTCCTGCTCGTCCTCGAGTAGGTAAATCATAAAAACAGAATTTTTGATGCGGAGTGCTACTTGTCATAATTTTAATGTAATTCTTCTTAATTGTGGTATGAATATTCGGATCCGAGAGATTAAAGCACACATCCAAGTCCTAAGTGAGAGGCGTCGCAATACACATAGAAATCCTTATGTATATCTGGCAGCGTCAGCACTGGGGCTGTAGTCAAACGTTTCTTCAACTCCTGAAAACTTGCCTCGCAGTCTTCTGTCCATTTAAACTTGGTATCCTTCTTCAATAACTCCGTCATTGGCTTCGCAATCTTGGAAAAATTGTCAATGAATCTCTGATAGTATCCAGCGAGTACAAGAAAACTACGGATCTCGCTAACTGAAGTGGGTGCTATCCATGCAGTGACTGACTGAACCTTGCTGGGGTCTACTGCTATCCTTCTCCTGATATAACATGTACAAGGAATCCGACTTCCTTCAACCAAAACTCGCATTTGCTGAACTTGGCATACAACTGGTGTTCCCTGAGTTTCTCGAGAACTAGTCGCAAATGCTCCTTGTGCTCCTCTTCATTCTTCGAGTATACCATAATTTCATCAATGAACACCACAACAAACTTGTCCAAATACTCCAAGAACACCTTGTTCATAATGCTCATGAAATAGGCAGGGGCGTTAGTCAGTCCAAACGACATGACCATATATTCGTATAATCTGTAACGCGTGGTGAATGCTGTCTTGGGTATATCTTTCTCTCGAAACTTCAACTGATGGTATCTCGATCGCAAATCGATCTTCGAAAACACCTTAGCTCCTTGTAGCTAATCAAACAGATCATTGATCATTGGCAGGGGGTACTTGTTCTTGATCGTCACTTTATTCAAGGCTCGATAATCAACAACCATTCTTAGGGATTTATCCTTCTTCTCCACCAAAAGCACTGGGGCTCCCCAAGGTGATGAACTCCTTCGAATGTATCCTTTCTCCAACAACTCCTTGATCTGTTTCTTAATTTCCTCCAGATCATTCGCGGGCATCCAATAGGGTCTCTTGGATATTGGCCCGGTACCTGGCAGTAGCTCTATCAAAAACTCGATATCCCGATCCGGTGGCATGCGTGGTAACTCCTCTGGAAAAACATCCGGGTAATCCTTCACTACAGGCACTTCCTCCTAAACAACTCCCGTGAGAGTATTCACTTGACTCCTCCTAGGCACATGCCTAGATACATACTTCATCCTTTTTCCCTCCGGGGTGGTGAGATAAATCGACTTACTAGCACAGTCAATGCTTCCTCCATACTTTGACATCCAGTCCATACCTAATATCACATCCAATCCTTGTGACTCCAAGATAATTAGGTCAGGCGGAAAAACATGGGTGCCAATGGTCAGGGGTATCTGGTCGCACCATTGACTAGCCATATACTATGCTCCATGTGAACTCACTAAGAGAGGGGTCCTAAGGGTTTGGGTTGGTAGTTTAAACTTATCCACAAATCCCCTTGATATGTATGAATGTGATGCACCAGTATCAAATAGAACAAGAGCGGTAGATGACTTAACCAAAAACTTACCTATTACCGCGTCCGGCTGCTCTTCAATCTCCTCCATGTTAACGTGGTTCACTTGTCCTTTGTTGAATGGATTGGGCTTCTTCCCAGCGCTCCCATTTCCATTTCCATTCTTTCCTTCAGGGCACTCCGTGGCATAGTGTCCAGTCCTCCCACACTTGAAACAAGTAACGTGACTTAGATCTCTTTTGGCGGGTGTGGCTGGATTGGGGCGGTTTTGATTGTTATTGGCTCCGTTCCCATTCCCATTCTTAGTACCATTGTGATTATGCGATCCTACTCCAGTGTGGTTATGACCTCCATGGTTATGAACAAGTCCTCCCGAGTTCGGGGTTAGGTGAGGCTTCTACTGAGATCCTGAGTTATACCTCCCTTGTCCATACTTCCTCTTACGGCTCTCGATCTGTTGTTGCTTCCCTTCAATCATAAGAGCCTTATCTACCAACTCCTGGTACTTGTTGAAGGTGGCTACCATCAACTACATACTCATCTCATCATTCAGCCCTTCCATAAACTTCTCCTGCTTCGCGGCATCTGTGGCCACATCGTCAGGGCATAGCGCGATAGCTTGCTAAACTCATCCACGTACTGAGCCACAGTACGGTTCCCCTGGCGTAAGTTGCTAAACTCACGCTTCTTCATACCCATAGCTCCAGTTGACACATGGGCTATGCGGAAAGCTTGCTGAAACTGGTCCCAAGTCACTGTGGCTATAGGGTAGGTGACAGTGTAATTCTCCCACCATGATGCTGCTGGTCCATCCAACTGATGTGCGGGAAACGCACCTTCTCAGCATCAGTACATCCTGCAGTGGTCAACTCCCTTCCAATCTTGCGGAGCCAATCATCTGCTACTATAGGCTCGGTGCTACTGGAAAACACCAGCGGCTGGAACCTCAGAAAACGGGCTAAGTTGTCAACTGGTGGTGGTGCTGGTGGATTGTTGTTGTTGTTGTTGCCTTGATTCTGAACTAACAATTGCATCAGGGTATTCTGCTGCTGGATCAACTGAGTGAGCTCAAGCGGGAAGGCAAATCCGCGGTCACATCTCGGAGGCATCTGATGGGTTTAGGTGGAAGAGATTAGAATAGAATGAGGTCTAATGAGAAGGCACTACCCATATGCACATGAGACAAACACAATCATTTCACTCAATCAATCAAGCAAGGCATACAATTGATCTAACTATCACAAAAGTGCTCGGACTACTTTATTTACATGGTGGAATACTACTACTATGGTAGTCTACTAAAAATATTCCTCGGTTGCAGACTCCATGATATCTGCTCCAGCTTCGTCTTCAAATTCATCATCGCTAAGGTCGGAGTCAGTGTCGTCGGTGATGATGTAGTCCTCCGGTCGAATCTCCTTGGGTTCTTCATCTTCTTCTATTGGAGTGGGGTCTCCCATGAATATTCCGATCTTCTTAATCAGGTCGTCATTCTTCTCCAATAGTGTTGCAATTTCCTCCTCATATCCATCGCGTGTAGACTTAAGTTCTTCTTCCAGCTCGATGATCCTTGTCTTCGCCTTCTTCAAATCTATCATGTCTGCGCACATCTGATTCTCCTGGCGTCGAATGTGTTGGTTTAGTTCCTGGATGAAAGCTGCAATTGATCTATCCTACCTGGTGTTGATCATTTCCCATTGCTCGTCTCGGCGCCCACATATCTGGTAGGTAGTATCCATAAGATCCTTGTGATATACTTCTCCAATGCGTCCCATGGTGATGTGAGCTGACATACTCTTTCCTAAACTCCAGGTTGGTGCGTCAAAGGAAAATTCTATGGGCTTAGTGACTGGCGTGAATGTCCTTCCTGGAACTTGAACTTGAATCATCTAGCGCTCCTCTTCTGGTAAAGTGGCGTTGTATGTCCCGGTGAAGCTTGGTATTCCTATATTCAAGTACCTTGAGACTTCCTTCAAGTGTCGTCCAAAGGTGCGTCTTCATCCGGTTGTGCAAACTTGTTCTTCATCTCCGCCATCCTAAAGAGTAGAAAACGGAGAGGAGTCAGAAATGAGAAGAGAATAGTGATCTATGGCTTTAGCTTAGTGGTCGTGTCCTACACTCAGCGTGTGCTCTGATACCATCTTTGTAGCGACCCGACCTCAAACGGTCAAGTCTCTGTGCTTCAGTGCCATCCCTGGATCGGTAATGCTGACACACACAGTACTCGAAGGATTTATAACAGAGTAGCAATCACACACTTATTACATCAGATGTCTCAAAAGAGATCTGATTACAATAAATATGGCTTAAGGCCATCTAACACGATAACAGCGGAAGGCTTGGAAGATAAAGTGAGTCCATCAACTCCAACGGCATAGCTAAGCTGCACGGCAACGACCTAATGAACCTTACTCCTTGTCTGAAAAGTCTGCAACATAATATGTTGCAGCCCGAAAACGGGTCAGCACATGGAATATGCTGGCAAAGTAACACAGTAGAGCAAGAACAGAATAATGCTGTCACTACATGCATATATGGCTGGTGGAAAGCTCTATGGTTATAGTTTTTGCGAAAAGCCAATTTTTTCCTACAACAAAGGAATAGATTTTAATTTAACTATCATGGTAGTTGAAACATCATTGAGAAGGTTCCTCCAACTCAATCCCAATTAAAGTGATCAACAATATTAATTAAGAGTGGTGAGATACTTAAGATACTCCAAGTACTAGGTACTCAAGGTTCTCCATAACCGGGGACACAGCTAACCATGATTAGTTTATACACTCTGCAGAGGTTTGCGCACTTTTCCCCACAATACTTGATCGCCTCCGTTGGATTTCTTGCACTACATGATGTTTGAGAAACGGATGACCGAGACACAGTCTTTCAGAAACATTAACTCTCTACTCCGGGTAGACCATACCAAACCTACAAACCAACTACCTGCTGATCTACCTCTTCAAGAGCTTCACGTAACCTACTCAACTATGCTAGAGCCCATAATAGCTTGTGGCTGCACATGGAAGTTTCTAGCATGAAAAATCTCAGTTCCCTTTGAGCCTGGGTGGCGGTCCATAGGAAGATCACACGAGTACTCCGGGATTTCCAAAAAATACAGGCAACACTGGGTACTCCAAGTGCCTCAATCCACCCAGATGTAAATTTAAGTTACCACCTTAATTTGAACCATTAATTAACAATCTCACATCTATCATGGATTTCACTCACCCAAACCACGTCTACGAGCATAGCATAGCAATATAAGCAAAGCGTAGAAGTAACTCCCAAGGGTTTGAATGTAACAAGGCAATAGGTTCTACCTCATCAACTACTTACCAATCCACAAGTTAATGTCATCCTAACCATGCAATGTTTGAGGATTGGAGCTAATGCATAAAAACTGGGTGATAAAGGGATATGATCAAAGTGTTACTTGCCTTGTTGACGATCCGCGTAACCTAGAGACTCCAAATAACACGCTTCGCACTCCGAGAATTCTATCGCAAACAAACAATAACATACATAAGCAACTAACAAAGAAGCACGGGTAAAACTCAAATGAAGATCTAACCAGAAAGCTCAACTTAAGAACTTCGGTTTGCAAAAAGAAGCAAACCAAACGGAGCAACGAAACTCAAACGGCGAAAGAAACAAGATCCGTTTACTAATCTGAAATAAGGTCAAATTTTATAGTACCAAAATCTTGTTCAAGTTGGTTAAGCGGAAAGAGGGTCTTGAGAGGAAGATCTAGGCGTTTGAATCGCCCGATTCCGACTAACGAGCGACAAGATAAACAGAAACGAAAATCGGATCAGAAATCACGATCGAGAATAATTGCGGAAAAATCCGATAAAAGAAAACTGACGAACAGACTAACGAACAAGTGTTCATTAGCTGTAACTAACGGGCGAAAACCGTTCGTTAAAACGAACGTACGGACGAACATCCGCTAAATAGAAGAACCGGGAAAACCCGGCGAACCAATCTAAAAAATGAACTAGGGGTTTTTCAAAAAAAAAACGAATCGGTTTTCTTTAAAAAAACGGGCGGTGGCGAACGGCGCGTTACCTCTCCGGCGAGGCAGGGCTCGGGCGGCGGGGCGGCGGGCCGAAGCGGCGCGACGAGGGGCGGCGGCAGTGGCGCTGCAGCGGCGGTGGCGAGGCGCGGGAGCGGGCGGCGCGGCTCGGGAGGCGGCGGCGCGGCGCGGCTCGGGCTGCGGGACGGCGGGGTTCGGTGGTGGTGGTGGCGGGGTGGCGCGGTATATAAAGGGGGGAGACGTGGCTTGGAGGAGGGGGCAAGGCGGCGGCGGTGGAGGAGTCCGGCTCGGACTCCGGTCCGAGTCGGGGCGGCGGCGCGCGCGATTCCGCGCGGGAGACGGCGGCGACGGTGGTTGGGCCGGCCCGGCTGGGTTTGGCCCAGTCGGCGCGTGGGGGTTCTTCTTCTTTTTTAAGTAATTCCAACGAACAGAAAATAAATCCTAGAAAATAAAATAAAAATCTAAAAATGCCAAAAATAAATTTTCACCGTCTAAATAAAATATTTAGAACAAGATGAACATTTTCTTGGCCCTAAATGCAGCTTTGAAAAACGTGCAATTTTTCTAATGCAAACAAAATTGCAATAAAATATAAATAAAATCAAATAAATGATTTTAATATTTTTCCTCCAATATTTTCATTTATTTTGGAGAAGTCATATTATCTCCTCGCATATATTTTTAATTATGAAATACTTTCGGAGAAAAAAATTAATTAAAACCAAAATCCTCGTTTCACTATTTGATAACAATCAAATAAGGAAACCGGGAAATCCCCAACTCTCTCCGTGGGTCCTTGAGTTGCTTAGGATTTCAAGGATTGCTGAACGAAAATGCAATAAAATATGATATGCAAGAATGATCTATGTATAACATTCCAAATTGAAAATTTGGCATGTTACATAATACTTCAAGCATACTAACAAAGCAATTATGTCTTCTCAAAATAACATGGCTAAAGAAAGTTATCCCTACAAAATCATATAGTCTGGCTATGCTCTATCTTCACCAGATAAAATATTTAAATCATGCACAACCCCGATGACAAGCCAAGCAATTGTTTCATACTTTTGACATTCTCAAATCTTTTTCAATCTTCACACAATACATGAGAGTGAGCCATGGATATATCACTATAGGTGGAATAGAGTGGTGGTTGTGGAGAAGACAAAAAGGGAGAAGATAGTCTCACATCAACTAGGCATATCAACGGGCTATGGAGATGCCCATCAATAGATATCAATGTGAGTGAGTAGGGATTGCCATGCAACGGATGCACTATAGCTATAAGTATATGAAAGCTAAAAAAGAAACTAAGTGGGTGTGCATCCAACTTGCTTGCTCATGAAGACCTAGGGCAATTTGAGGAAGCCCATCATTGGAATATACAAGCCAAGTTCTATAATGAAAGATTCCCACTAGTATATGAAAGTGATAACATGAGAGACTCTCTACTATGAAGATCATGGTGCTACTTTGAAGCACAAGTGTGGTAAAAGCATAGTAACATTGTCCCTTCTCTCTTTTTCTCTCCTTTTTTTATTTGGGCCTTTTCTCTTTTTTATGGCCTCTTTTCTTTCTCTTTTTTTATTTTTATTTGGGCTTCTTTGGCCTCTTTTATTTATTCTTCGTCCAGAGTCTCATCCCGACTTGTGGGGGAATCATAGTCTCCGTCATCCTTTCCTCACTGGGACAATGCTCTAATAATGATGATCATCACACTTTTATTTTTCTTACAACTCAACAATTACAACTCGATACTTAGAACAAAATATGACTCTATATGAATGCCTCCGGCGGTGTACCGGGATATGCAATGATGCATGAGTGACACGTATGAAAGAATTATGAACGGCGGCTTTGCCACAAATACGATGTCAACTACGTGATCATGTTAAGCAATATGACAATGATGGAGTGTGTCATAATAAACGGAATGGTGGAAAGCTGCATGGCAATATATCTCGGAATGGCTATGGAAATGCCATAATAGGTAGGTATGGTGGCGGTTTTGAGGAAGGTATATGGTGGGTGTATGATACCGGCGAAAGGTGCGCGGTATTAGAGAGGCTAGCAAAGGTGGAAGGGTGAGAGTGCGTACAATCCATGGACTCAACATTAGTCATAAAGAACTCATATACTCATTCCAAAAATCTACAAGTTATCAAAGCAAAGTATTATGCGCATACTCCTAGGGGGATAGATTGGTAGGAAAAGACCATCGCTCGTCCCCGACCGCCACTCATAAGGAAGGCAATCAAAAAATAAATCATGCTCCGACTTCATCACATAACGGTTCACCATACGTGCATGCTACGGGAATCACAAACTTTGACACAAGTATTTCTCAAATTCACAACTATTCAACTAGCACAACTTTAATATCACCATCTTTATATCTCAAAACAATTATCAAGTATCAAACTTATCATAGTATTCAACACACTCATAAGGAAGTTATATTATTAATCTTGTATACCAAGCATATTAAGATTTTAAGAAAATTACCATGCTATTTAAGAATCTCAAAATAATCTAAGTGAAGCGTGAGAGATCAATAGTTTCTATAAAACAAATCCACCACCGTGCTCTAAAAGATATAAGTGAAGTACTAGAGAAAAATTATATAACTCAAAAGATATAAGCGAAGCACATAGAGTATTCTCACAAATTCTAAATCATGTATGGCTCTCTCAAAAGGTGTGTACAGCAAGGATGATTGTGGTAAACTAACAAGACAAGACTCAAATCATACAAGACGCTCCAAGCAAAACACATATCATGTGGCGAATAAAAATATAGCTCCAAGTAAAGTTACCGATAGAAGTATACGAAAGAGGGGATGCCTTCCGGGGCATCCCCAAGCTTTGGCTTTTAGGTGTCCTTAGATTATCTTGGGGGTGCCATGGGCATCCCCAAGCTTAGTATCTTGCCACTCCTTGTTCCATAATCCATCAAATCTTTACCCAAAACTTGAAAACTTCACAACACAAAACTCAAAGTAGAAAATCTCGTGACCTCCGTTAGCGAAAGAAAATAAAAAACCACTTCAAGGTACTGTAATGATCTCATTCTTTATTTATATTGGTGTTATACCTACTGTCCAACTTCTCTATGGTTTATAAACTATTTTAATAGCCATAGATTCATCAAAATAAGCAAACAACACACGAAAAACAGAATCTGTCAAAAACAGAACAGTCTGTAGTAATCTGTATCTAGCGCAAGATCTGGAACCCCAAAAATTCTAAAATAAATTGCTGGACGTGAGGAATTTATCTATTAATCATATGCAAAAAGAATTAACTAAATATCACTTTCCAAATAAAATGGCAGCAGTTCTCGTGAGCGCTAAAGTTTCTGTTTTTTACCGCAAGTTCAACAAGACTTTCCCCAAGTCTTCCCAACGGTTCTACTTGGCACAAACACTAATTAAACACAAAAAACACAACCAAAACAGAGCATAGATAAATTATTTATTACTAAACAGGAGAAAAAAGCAAGGAATAAAAATAAAATTGGGTTGCCTCCCAACAAGCGCTATCATTTAACGCCCCTAGCTAGCATAACAAGCAAGAATAGATCTAGGTATTGCCATCTTTGGTAGGCAATTCTTTGATGAGGCATCTACCATCTTTAGGAATTTATTTCTTTTTATTAATTATCAAACTTTTAGGCACAAGATCGAAAAATTCATTTGTAACAAATGGTTCCTTAATGATAGCAAAAAGATTGGGATGAATACTTATAGATTTGAGATCTACATCCTTACTAGAGGATTCACTCTTATTTTTAGGAACGTACATAAGCTTGGCAACTTTAGTGGAAGGACTTGGAGTATTATTTATGGAAGAAAAAGTGGTTCCCAAGTTGGTAATAATATTCTCAAGTTTATCGATCCTAACGGAATCGTGATTTATTTTCTCATTAACTATGGGTTCCTTTTCTTTAATATCTTTCAAAGTAACTCCTACTTTAGATCCATATCGAGAGATTCGGCTGTGGATCTTTTTATCCAAATTTTCAATCAATTCTACGGTAGCAACCTTATTTTCAATATTTTCAAGCCTTTGCATTACATGCTCCAAAGTTAATATAGTTCCATTAACCAAGAGAGGGGGTGAGCCAAATAAATCTAACATAGCATTATAAGAATCAAAAGTATGGCTACCCAAAAAGTTCCCTCCAGTAATAGTATCAAGAACATAAGGGTGCCAAGGAGTAATGCCTACATAAAAATTGCGAAGGAGAACAGAGGTAGATTGCTTCCTAGTAGATCTATTTTAAGCATTGCAAATTCTATACCAGGCATCTTTTAGACTTTCTCCCTCCCTTTGCTTAAAATTTAGAATTTCATTCTCGGGAGACAACGGAGAAGATAGGGACTAGCCATAACGACAAGCAAACAAACTAACACACAAGCAAACAAAAAGCAAGCGGACAAAAAGAGGCAAATAAAACGGCAAGGGTGAAGTGGGGGGAGAGGAAAACGAGAGGCAAATGGCAAATAATGTAATGCGGGAGATAAGGGTATGTGATGGGTACTTGGTATGTTGACTTTTGCATAGACCTCCCCGGCAACAGCGCCAGAAATCCTTCTTGCTACCTCTTGAGCACTGCATTGGTTTTCCCCGAAGAGGAAGGGATGATGCAACAAAGTAGCGTAAGTATTTCCCTCAGTTTTTGAGAACCAAGGTATCAATCCAGTAGGAGGCTACGTGCGAGTCCCTCGCACCTGCAGAAAACAAATAAATCCTCGCAACCAACGAAAATAGGGGTTGACAATCCCTATAGGGCCACTTATGAGAGTGAGATCTGATAGATATGATAAGATAATATTTTTGGTATTTTTATGATAAATATGCAAAGTAAAATAAAGACAAAGTAAATAGCAAAGGAAATAACTAAGTAGTAGGAGATCAATATGATAAAGATAGACCTGGGGGGCATAGGTTTCACTAGTGGCTTCTCTCGAGAGCATAAGTATTCTAAGGTGGGTGAACAAACTACTGTTGAGCAATTGACAGAATTGAGCATAGTTATGAGAATATCTAGGTATGATCATTTATATAGGCATCACGTCCGAGACAAGTAGACCGACCCCTGCCTGCATCTACTACTATTACTCCACTCATCGACCGCTATCCAGCATGCATCTAGAGTATTAAGTAAAAACAGAGTAACGCCTTAAGCAAGATGAGATGATGTAGAGGGATAGACTCATGCAATATGAAGAAAACCCCATCTTGTTATCCTCGATGGCAACAATACAGTACGTGCCTTGCTGCCCTTACTATCACTGGAAAAGGACACCGCAAGATTGAACCCAAAGCTAAGCACTTCTCCCATTGCAAGAAAGATCAATCTAGTAGGCCAAACCAAACTTATAATTCGAAGAGACTTGCAAAGATAACCAATCATACATAAAAGAATTCAGAGAAGATTCAAATATTATTCATAGATAGACTTGATCATAAACCCACAATTCATCGGTCTCAACAAACACACCGCAAAAAGAAGATTACATCAAATAGTTCTCCACAAGAGAGGGGGAGAACATTGTATTGAGATCCAAAAAGAGAGAAGAAGCCATCTAGCTACTAACTATGGACCCGTAGGTCTGAGGTAAACTACTCACACTTCATCGGAGAGGCTATGGTGTTGATGTAGAAGTCCTCCGTGATTGATGCCCCCTCCGGCGGAGCTCCGGAACAGGCCCCAAGATGGGATCTCATGGATACAGAAAGTTACGGCAGTGGAATTAGGGTTTTGGCTCCGTATCTGATCGTTTGGGGGTACGTGGATATATATAGGAGGAAGGAGTACATCCGTGGAGCAACAGGGGGCCCACGAGGGTGGAGGGTGCGCCTGGTGGGGGTGGGCGCACCCCCCTACCTCGTGGCCTCCTGATTTATTTCTTGACGTAGGGTCCAAGTCTCCCTGGTCTTATTTGTTGAGAAAATCACGTTCCCGAAGGTTTCATTCCGTTTGGACTCCGTTTGATATTTCTTTTCTTCGAAACCCTAAAACAGGAAAAAAACAGAAATTCTGGGCTAGGCCTCCAGTTAATAGGTTAGTCCGAAAAATAATATAAAAGTGGATAATAGAGCCCAATAATGTCCAAAACAGTAGATATAGCATGGAGCAATCAAAAATTATAGATACGTTGGAGACGTATCATGTAACCCCTCTAGCACTCTGTTTTTACCCGAACTATCCGGAACACTTCCGGTGTCCGAATAACATGGTCCAATATATCAATCTTTATGTCTCGGCCATTTCGAGACTCCTCGTCATGTCTGTGATCTCATCCGGGACTCCAAACAAACCTCGGTACATCAAATCACATAACTCATAATACAAATCGTCATTGAACATTAAGCGTGCGGACCCTACGGGTTCAAGAATTATGTAGACATGACCGAGACATATCTCCAGTCAATAAACAATAGTGGAACCTGGATGCTCATATTGGCTCTTACATAGTCTACGAACAACTTTATCAGTCAAACTGCATAACAACATACGTTGTTCCCTTTGTCATCAGTATGTTACTAGCTCGAGATTCGATCGTCGGTATCATCATACCTAGTTCAATCTCGTCACCGGCAAGTCTCTTTACTCGTTCCGTAATGCATCATCCCATGGCTAACTCATTAGACACATTGCTTGCAAGGCTCATAGTGATGTGCATTACCGAGAGGGCCCAGAGATATCTCTCCGATACACAGAGTGATAAATCCTAATCTCGATCTATGCCAACTCAACAAACACCATCGGAGACACCTGTAGAGCATCTTTATAATCACCCAGTTACATTGTGATGTTTGATAGCACACAAGGTGTTCCTCCGGTATTCGGGAGTTGCATAATCTCATAGTCTGAGGAACATGTATAAGTTATGAAGAAAGCAATAGTAGATAGACTAAACGATCATTATGCTAAGCTAACGGATGGGTCTTATCCATCACATCATTCTCCAATGATGTGATCGCATTCATCAAATGACAACACATGTCTATGGCTAGGAAACTTAACCATCTTTGATTAACGAGCTAGTCAAGTAGAGGCATACTAGGGATACTCTGTTTGTCTATGTATTCACACATGTACTAAGTTTACGATTAATACAAATCTAGCATAAATAATAAAAATTTATCATGACATAAGGAAATATAAATAACAACTTTATTATTGCCTCTAGGGCATATTTCTTTCACATATCAGTCCCTTGCGCACTGTTCCAACAATGTTTGGATATCCTTTCACTACTCTCTTAGCTTACACACCTATGCAACTCTGACTTTAACTCTTATTTCTTCTGGAGATATCATCTGAAACAAGCAAAACCATTTTTTAGCGGAGCATGACAGCGCAACAGGATCTGGTACACATCATGACACTCGTATAACCTTGTAAGTATCTATCCTCTCGTAAAACAACAAGGTCAATTCCTCTTATTTGATCAACCATTTGCCGTGTCAAAAATGCAGAGGGGGATGCAAGGAGCACAAGGCATGCACATCCAAGCAAGTGGTAACATGGACTTATACATGGAACATCCCAAGCGCAAGGAGACCTGCAGTGACCTTGTACAATGAGCTAGCGTAAGTCCCTGCATTTCATTTAATTCGTACTGACCTGCGTGTATGATTTATGTGTAGTGGTGGATCCAGGAATTCAAGTTACCTGGGGCGAAAATTTTAACTTAAAAAATACGAAGGCACTTGCACTTCGGAAATCAACATAACTTGAGAAATGTGAAGCTACATGCAATTTAAAAACTAGCTAATGATCCAAAGTAGTTAAGATTATAAAACACTAAATGATGTAAGCACCAAAAAACACAAAATGCAACATGGTGTACAAGGACTACTAACATGGTCTATACCTTCTTGAATTATTCATTCTCTAGCTGAAAATATCAAAGTGTAATTGCACCTATCACTACTATAGGATGCTGCTAACGCGACACTACGATCAAAGACCCTTCGACGAAAGTGTGTGCGATGCAATAATTGCAAACGGTGGTGTAAAAACCTGTCAAAAAAGGTGCAAAATGTTTGTGATGGAGGATGCATCAAACACGGTTCAGATTTTAGTTGCGTGGGCGATGCAGGGCGTACAGTTTAGTTCAATTAACTATTTGCGATGAGGAGGAACAAAAGAAACGGGAAGCCAAATGAAGGTGTGTGTGTGATGTACAGCATATGGTTCACTCGGATGAACTGTTTGTGATTAGGCAACACAAAAGAAATGGTCATCCAGATGAACGTGTGTGCGATGTACAACATATGGTTCACTCGAATGAACTGATTGTGATTAGGCAACACAAAGAAATGGTCAGCCAGATCAAGGTGTGTGCGATATACGACATGCAGTTCAATCGAATGAACTATTTGCGTTGATACAAGAGAACAGAAATGGTTTAATATAACAAATACCATAAATATTGCAAGTTTCAAATTCAAAGATTACAATGCCAAAATCCACACATTGCATACTTCATCATTTCTGCAAAGGGATCAGCCGCTGACAAGTCATGTATGGGTTTGCACAATGACTTCCAATTGCTCTGTCATATGCTCTTCCAATACGAAGTTTAGCTTTTTTGGAGCCTCTTCCATTCTGCAGTACCCGCCGGCTTTGATCAACATACCATTCATCTTTCCTAAATAAATGTGTGTTCAACCTCAGTACTCTCAACACCCTTGCTCTGGCAAGAAAGAACCTAGCGAGTGTAATCTCTGGTAAGGTCCCTCGGTAGGAGTTCAAAGTAATATTTGAGAGATGCATATCCAAGCATTCGATGTGATTGTCATTATAAACATTATCCACCTCCAGGCCTATTATTATCTACAAAAGAAGAGAATGTGTTAGTTCCTACATGCAGTTCTGAACACTACTACAGTCCTATTTGGTTTGCAGGATTTGTAAAATGCACCAACGTGCCATTTTTGATCTGACATGATTAACATGGGCATTTGATTACAATCTAGAAACATGTAGCCTTCTTCACACGAGGTTGGATTGGATGAAAAATTCCCAAAGAAAAGTAGTACAGATGAATACAAAGGAGAAATGCTTATGGTTTGTAACCATATGAATCAAGCAACCAATATGGGGTGGGGGTGTATGTCCTGAAATCCTCCAAAATTCCTTCAGAAATCATAGTACATTGTCATTGTAAACTTGGGAAAAGGTGCAAAAAATTGAACTACCTTATAGTTAACATTTAACAGGAAAGGAACATCACCTAGATATACAGCTTCTTCAAGCACGGAAAGCATCTCAGGCATCTGACAACTTGGTCTAGGTTGGGGCTGACAGATTCTAGTGCCAGGACCTTCACTGTGCCCAGAATCTGGGTGAACCTTTGCTGGATGATGGACGAACATACATCTTCAAAACTAGAAATAATGTTGATATAAAGAAGGAGAGGTATAAGGCGACTGTTGTACCTGAAAATAGTAGTATTTGACAGACGAGTAGCCCACAACTGTCAATTTCAACATAGAAATGATATTGATTCTTGTTGGATCGTCTTGATCAACTACAAGTAATATCTCAAATGAAGGTGTGTCCTCAATGACCATATTGTGGTCTACCTTCTGTGATCTCTCGTTGCAGCACCGGAAACACACATAAATAGTCCGGAGAGTCCTGGAGGTGATGTGCAAGGTACTCAAACAATTCATCGCCTGAAGACGAAGGAACTCGAGTGCAGTACAACCGCAGAGCAGGAGCTCCATGTCATCCTTTGGGATGTAGATGGAGACGAGCTCGAGTTGCTTCAGTCATGGTAGAAAAAGAGCAGGCGTGTCATTAAGGGGGAGGATGGCAGTTCATGAACTTGGCGAGGCGCAGCGTGGGCGCGAAGCAGAGCATGGACGTTGGCAGCAAATGCATATGCCCATCATTAAAACTGAGCTTCTCGAGCAGATCTATGGCGGGGGATCAGAACCACTCATCAAGCTTGGCTCGATCCTTGCCATTGGAATGGAACTTGACCGTGATTAGGCCTTTGATTGGGCCATGGTGACTGTTGATGATCTGGGAGAACGCATCCAAGCTTTAGAGATAGCCATGGCAGAGCTTGTGGGCGTCAAGGAGGTCGACATGGGTGAGGAGCCATAGGGGGCGCCACCACCGGGAAAGGGCGGCTGTCCTCGCCCGATATTTGATTGGGAGGAGGGATATGATGACTATCAGCATATCATCAGGGAGGTTGTTGATGAAGTCTAGGCCTGCTAGAGTCGCTTGTGGTTCTTTCTCGACCCGCCTCCGCTTGTTGGTAGCCTCGTTCTCCACCTCGTCGATGGTGACGGAAACCTCTGTCTCCATATTCATGCCTGGCTCCGGTGCTTCAGTAGCCCTAGCGTCGCCACTCCCTCTGATAGGGTGCTTCGGCGGCATCCTCATACACTAAGAGCTTTGAGGACTTAGAGCAGTGTCGAGGACGCGAGCGGAGAGAGTGGATTGTGTGTGTGGCTAGGATGGGGGGTGCGGCCACTCGGCCGCACCATTAATACAGACTAGTGGGAGAGAGGCGGGCAGCGGTCCAAGGCTGTCTCGCTTCCTGTTGAGAACGACTGCTTCATCTCTATGAATCAAATCTATGCTTAATTACTGAATTAGTTGCAAGAAAAATATATAGTGCTATTGAATTTTAGATGCATACTTTGAAAAATCGCAGTGTCTCTTGGCTTAGCGCCGAAGTCTGGCTTTAATTTGCATACCATAATCTGAACCGTTTGCGTTGAAGAGATGGACAGATCATGCATTGAACAGCTTGCATGCTTCCTGGTGAGCCTGCGCATCGGACTGCGCTCGCACACCTCCCGTCCAGTCAAGCAGCTATCTGCATGGCACCTCCTATAGCCATTAAAACCAAGACACATGGTGTCACGTGAATGGTTAACAGAACGCACACAGTTTGAATTATACAAATGTTTGAGATATTAAAGTGGCAGCTCTTTTTTCAAAATGCCTTTGTTGGCTATTATTCGAGTGCGCCTTCTCTCAAAATGGGCACGAAAAATACCACAACATGTCAGGTTCCACTCCATGATAGCATGCCAAGTTTCATGAATTTCAGAGGAGTTTTGGATTTACTAGAATTTAAAAGCCAAGTATCTCAACGTTCTGCCGGGAATCAATAGTGCCCTGGTGTTTGAAATTCATTCCCATTTCTTGCATGGGACCTAAGCATGCACCCAAGGACATAGATTTGATTTTTCAACCAATTTATATGCACTGGAGCATGTGCATGTATTTCAGATTTGAATTATGCACATAAAATGCCTAGAAAACCCAGTTAATGTATAAATGTGTGAACGAACCCCGAAAATTCCAAAACTTAACACAACACTCCTGTTGTTCTATGTTGGCACTAGAATTTTTTTGAAAGCAATAAGAGGCAACGGATATCATTTTGTCCCCAAATGTGGCACGTTCCATACCAAAACCATCAGGCTTGTTGTGAGAAGCTCTGGTTTGTGAGAAGCTTATACCCAAACTTGCCCCAAATGGGACAATTTTTTTACCACGGCATGTTGATGCCGCTCCATGATACCATGCCAAGTTTCATGAATTTCAGATTAGTTTTTGATTTACTAGATTTTAAAAGCCAAGTATCTCAATGTTTTACCGGCAATCAACAGTGCCCTGGTGTTTGAAATTCATTCCCATTTCTTGCATGGGACCTAAGCATGCACCCAAGGACACAAATTTGATTTTTCAACCAATTTATATGCACTCGAGCATGTGGATGTATTTCAAATTTCAATTATGCACATAAAATGCCTAGAAAACCCAGTTGATGTATAAAAATGTCCAAACAAACCCTGAAAAATTCAAAAACTTAACACAACACCCCTGTTGTTCTATGTTGGCACTAGAAATTTTTTGAAAGCAATAAGAGGCAAAAGATATCGTTTCTTCCCCAAAGGTGGCACCTTTCGTACCGAAACCACTAGGCTTGTTGTGAGAAGCTCTGGTTTGTGAGAAGCTTATACCCAAACCTGCCCCAAATCAGACAATTTTTTTACCACGGCGTGTTGATGCCGCTCCATGATACCATGCCAAGTTTCATGAATTTCAGATGAGTTTTGGGTTTACTAGAATTTAAAAACCAGGTATCTCAACGTTTTGCCAGCAATCAACAGTGCCCTGGTGTTTGTAATCCATTCCCATTTCTTGCATGGGACCTAAGCATACACCCAAGGACACATATTTGATTTTTCAACCAATTTATATGCACTCGAGCATGTGCATGTATTTCAAATTTGAATTATGCATATAAAATGCATAGAAAACCCAGTTAATGTATAAAAATGTCCAAACAAACCCCGAAAAATTCCAAAACTTAACACAACACTCCTGTTGTTCTATGTTGGCACTAGAAAAATTTTGAAAGCAATAAGAGGCAACGGATATTGTTTCGTCCCCAGAGGTGGCACGTTCCGTATCGAAACCACCAGGCTTGTTGTGAGAAGCTCTGGTTTGTGAGAAGCTTATACCCAAACCTGCCCCAAATGGGACACATTTTTTACCACGGCATATTGATGCCGCTCCATGATACCATGCCAAGTTTCATGAATTTTAGATGAGTTTTGGATTTACTAGAATTTAAAAACAAGGTATCTCATTGTTTTGCCGGCAATCAGTAGTGCCTTGGTGTTTGAAATTCATTCCCATTTCTTGCATGGGACCTAAGCAAGCACCCAAGGACACAGATTTGATGTTTCAACCAATTTATATGCATTAGAGCATGTGCATGTATTTCAAATTTGAATTATGCACATAAATGCCTAAAAACCCAGTTAATGTATAGAAATGTCCAAACGAACCACAAAAAATTCCAAAACTTAACACAACACTCATGTTGTTCTACGGTGGCACTAGAAATTTTTTGAAAGCAATAAGAGGCAATAGATATCGTTTCGTCCCCAAAGGTGGCACGTTCCTTACCCAAACCATCAGGCTTGTTGTGAGAAGCTCTGGTTTGTGAGAAGCTTATACCCAAACATGCCCCAAATTGGAAAAAAATTTACCACGGCATGTTGATGCCGCTCCATGATACCATGCCAAGTTTCATGAATTTCAGATGAGTTTTGGGTTTACTAGAATTTAAAAACCAGGTATCTCAACGTTTTGCCAGCAATCAACAGTGCCCTGGTGTTTGTAATCCATTCCCATTTCTTGCATGGGACCTAAGCACACACCCAAGGACACATATTTGATCTTTCAACCAATTTATATGCACTGGAGCATCTGCATGCATTTCAAATTTGAATTATGCACATAAAATGCCTAGATAACCCAGTTAATGTATAAAATGTCCAAATAAACCACGCAAAAATCCAAAACTTAACACAACACCCCTGTAGTTCTATGTTGGCATTAGAAATTTTTTTGAAAGCAATCAGAGGCAGTAGATATCGTTTCATCCCCAAAGGTGGCACGTTCTGTACCGAAACCATCAGGCTTGTTGTGAGTAGCTCTGGTTTGTGAGAAGCTTATACCCAAACCTGCCCCAAATGGGACAAATTTTTTACCATGGCATGTTGATGCCGCTCCATGATACCATGCCAAGTTTCATGAATTTCAGACGAGTTCTGGATTTACTAGAATTTAAAAACCAGTTATCTCAATGTTTTGTCGGCAATCAACAGTGGCCTGGTGTTTGAAATCCATTCCCGTTTCTTGCATGGGACCTAAGCATGCACCCAAGGACACAGACTTGTTTTTTCAACCAATTTATATGCACTGGAGCATGTGCATGTATTTCGAATTTCAATTATGCACATAAAATGCCTAGAAAACCTAGTTAATGTATAAAAATGTCCAAACGAACCACGGAAAATTCAAAACTTAACACAACACTCTTGTAGTTCTATGTTGACACTAGAATTTTTTTGATAGTAATAAGAGGCAATGGATATCGTTTCGTCCCCAAAGGTGGCACGTTCCGTACCAAAACCATCAGGCTTGTTGTGAGAAGCTCTGGTTTGTGAGAAGCTTATACCCAAACCTGCCCCAAATGGGACAAAAAATTTACCACGGCATGTTGATGCCGCTCCATGATACCATGCCAAGTTTCATGAATTTCAAACGAGTTTTGGTTTTACTAGACTTTAAAAACCAGGTATCTCAATGTTTTGTCGGCAATCAATAGTGCCCTGGTGTTTGAAATTCATTCCCATTTCTTGCATGGGACCTAAGCATTCACCCAAGGACACAGATTTGTCTTTTCAACCAATTTATATGCACCGGAGCATGTGCATGTAGTTTAATTTCGAATTGTGCACCTGAAATGGCTAGAAAACCGGTTTAATGTATAAAATGTCCAAACGAACCCTGAATAATTCCAATTTTTTACGACACACATATAGTTGCATGTTCAATGCAGATAAAAGGTCTAGCAATTCAAAGACCGTCCATTGCTGATGTGACCCCATTATGTAATTCAAATCAAGATGAAAAATAAAGTAGATCCCACACGGTTTATTATCACCAACCATGTGAGATGTAGTACAAAATATCCTGGACCACCGTCGGTGTATAGTACGCCTATGGCTTACGCGAGAAGGTGCGTCGGCTAGTCCACATCCGGCGTGTCAAGCACACTAGCTCGCTCCCCAAATACTCCCTCCTTTGCATCCCTCGCAATCTCGAAAATATTATTGCCTCGTAATCTCGAAAATATCTACCGCCTGGAAGGTTTTAATGTTTGATAGCACGTGATTAGTATGTGCGGATCGTGTGCGATGTCTGTTACTCCCGCTTTGCTTAAGTCCCTTGATTCAAATTTTCAGTAGCCCCGGCATTTTACTCCCGCCTCTACATCCCTCGCAATCTCAAAAATATCTGCTCGCCCTTGATCCAAATTTTCAGTAGCCTCACCTTGTTACTCCCGCCTAGTAAAATTTTCAGTTGCCGCAGTATTTCCTCAAACACAACCTTGCCCCCCTCCACACACACCACACACTC
This sequence comes from Triticum urartu, assembly GCF_003073215.2. Lineage (NCBI taxonomy): Eukaryota > Viridiplantae > Streptophyta > Magnoliopsida > Poales > Poaceae > Triticum > Triticum urartu. The sequence goes on along the minus strand of NC_053027.1, from coordinate 402,419,917 downwards.
CCCAAAACCTCCGCTCACACAGACACACACCACCCCCGAAAGCATTGGTAGGTCGCCGCCATCGCCGGCGCCTCCATCCTCAACCTCTGCCTGTGTGCCGGGAAGGTCGAGGGTCCAATGGCAAAAAAGAGGTTTATCGCGACCTTTTCGCCCGACGCCGGTGAGGTGGCCGCCAAGGTGTCGTCCTCCGCGGGCTCGATCCGCCGTCGCCAGTCCCCAGATTCACCCACCACCATGCCCCTACGCCGGTTCAAGAACTTCCCCGTCCTCCCTCGGACCCGGCAGCCGACGATACCTCGGGTCCGACAGCGGCGGTGGGGGACGTGGGTCACCGAGATTATAGATCAGGAGACCCACACCCGCCGGTGGCTCGATAGATTCCACACGGCCGAGCTCGCGGCCATGGAGTGCGACCACTGGCAGGTCCTCTACCATGACGCGGTGGATAGGCTCAATTTCCCCTTTGGCACATGTCCGATCGACCTCGTAACACCGGAGCCAGGGGTGGTGAGCTCATCTATGGCACGGGAGGACCGCGAGGTGGGGAGCGCCTCGAGGCCAAGGCCACCGACGAGGCCTAGATGCAAGAGCTCCACCGGCAGCACGCGTAGCTCGTGGAGGCGGAGCGGGCAATCGTTGCAGAGGTCAAAGGCGGTGAGGACGGCGGCCCAGAGGGCGGCAAGGTTATCGCTCTTTCCTCCGATGACGAGGTCGAAGGCGGCGGCGATGACGGCGCGGAGGGCATCGAGGTGGGCCCCAAGGATGAGGAGATCGACGTCGATGAGCGGAGGAGTGCCTTCCCCAACAAACCCGACGATGACACCGGCCCGGACCCGGCTCACGGCACACCGTACATGACGAGGAAGGATTGGCTCGACCTCTATTTCGACCGAAAGTAGTTTAGCTTAGTTTAAATTTATGTTTTATGTTCGGTTATGCAAAACTATCTATGTTTATGTTTGAATGCATGCTACTTTCGGTTGAACCTACTTTGAACTTGATCAAATTGAACTTTACAACCTTAAGTTTAGGGGATCGACTAGAAAATGCCAAAAATTGTTGGAGTATATATATATCCACTAAGGGTTTTAGTCCTTTAACTTTTTAAGGATCGTCTAGAGATGGCCTTATGACTTGTTTATTCCAGTTCTTCACAATGTGATGCTCTATATATATGTCCAACTATTTGCCGTGCAGTTCAATTTCATCAATAACAGTTTCAACAATACCACTATGAATTACGATATTTGGTTGCTGTTAAGGATATTGCAGTTAACATGCCTTTTCATTTTTTCAACAATAACTAGTGTACTTTAGACCTGCACAATACCAGTTTGAATGACTATTTCCTTGTTTTTAAATGTTATACCTGATGCAGTTAACACACCTTTCCACTTCTTTTTTTTGCTTAACTAGCGTGCTTAAGCCTGCACACTAAAGCTATCATTTGTAGATTATGTTCTCTACCATGGATATATTTGGTTGATGTTTAGCCTGTTGTGCTTAACATGCCTTTATATGTACTCATGCAGGACAATATTGAGAACAATGTTGTTTTCCATCGAGGTTAGTTTCATCACATTGCTTATATGTACTCATTGTTCAGGATATCGGTAGCTGGTACCATATAGCCTGGGGCTGATAAGGGATTAATCGTTGAATGGAACATTTCACTGAATATATCTATAACCCATTTATCAGTAGGGTAACTAGGGTCAAATTTAATATATGTGAGGCTACATAGCAACATGCATTGTACTGAATGACTAAATATGCAATCCCAGGCAACATAGCAACAAGGAAGAGTATTACCTTAATGTTCTGATGATGTCTAGATATACATGTAATAAAATATTATATAATGGGATGGAGGGAGTGTTGTACTACATCATTTTTCAATTGTTGTTTAGCTTCTAATATTAACTTGGTGCTTTTAGGCACATATATCATTGCCAAAGATCCACACTTCGAATATTTCTGTGTATGGGGCAATGAGATATTCATAAACCAGCATCAAGTGAGGAAACAGATAAAGATTGTTATTAAAATGGGTAAAAAGATGTCAATCGAACTATTTGTTTACACTTTATGCAAGACAAGAGTGAACTGCAGGATGGTAAGTAAGAACCCTGTAGCATTCTTTTTACTACCCGTAATGACTTGTGTTAGATGACAATGTCTGAATCTTTTTTTTCTTTGAAGTGGATGTTGAAGTAGTTTACTCAAGATTACCTCTCAAACTACATGATTGGTGGCCGGCCATCACAAGGGGTTGGACTAGAGTCCTGCATGCCTTCTGCATCCAGGAGAGCACAATAGGGCCGTAGCGCTTCACCTTGTTCAGCAACTGGAATGTCTGTCGCCTCTTTCTTTACCATCTGTAATACTACAAGTATAGAACCCTAGTTCATCATTCTTTATTTGGTGCTTATGTAATTCTTAAACATATGTACCTGTGAATCGAATAATGCATTGGTTGTTTCAACCTGATGGATATGAATAAAGCTAAAGCCTACTTTCAAGTCTAAATTAGGTACAATTTTAAATAGCAGCAATTAAATTAGGGCGAAATTAGGGTGTGCAGGTCATTACGGCGCACACGGTTAATAAAGCACAGCGTGTGCGATATACGTCATAATTTGACACGGTTCACGGAGAGGAAACGTATGTAACAATGCACGCGGTTGCCATTTGCAAAGCGTGTGTGATGTCAGACACTATCACATACGGTGCGGGAAAACTAAATGTGTGTGATTGTCTACCTATCATACACAGTTTATAATCATGAACTGTTTGTGATGTGCCAGGCATCGTAAAACTCCCGTGCCTGGAATGTAACATCCCAATTTTTCAATTTGAATGTTATTATTTAGATCATTAATATGCATCCACAATTTATGCATTTTGCCCATTTGTTTTATTTGAATTTTGATCCTAGAAACCTTAAGCAACTCAAGGACTTATTGAGAGAGTTGGAGGTTTCCCAAAAATCCATTTTTGAATTTTCAAAATTTGGAAAATTGGATCAAATTTGTTTATTCAAAATTCTTTTCCAGTATTTTTTTAAACTAAATAAAATAATGAGGGAAGATAACATGACTTCTTCAAAAACAGCAAAGAAATATTGGAACTTGAATTTTGAATTTTGAAATATTTTATTTGATTTTATTTGCAAGTTTATTTATTTTTACTGCGGAGCTTATTAGTACTGAAAATGAATTTTTAAAACTTGCATTTTAGGCCAAAAAAATGTTCACAAGGTCATATATATGGTCATATAATTATGTGAATTTTTCTGGAATTTTTAAAATTTTATTAATTATATTTTTCGTGTTTTTCTTATTTCATGAAAATGATTTTAAAAACTTCCTCCACCGAACTGGGCCGGCCCCGCTACCTAGCCAGGCCGCAGCCTAGCCCAGCCGCGCGCTGCTCGTCCTCGACCTTGAGCCGGAGACCGGCTCCAGCACACATCGTCGCCGTCGTGCCCGACCCGGATTCCCCGCCGCCTCTCCTTGCCCCGTCGCCACTCCCTCCTTAAATACTGGCACCCGACCCCCTCTCTCCTCCATCAACAGCCGCAGCAGCAGCAGCCGCCGCAACCGCCACCGCCGCTGCAAGTCGCCGCTGCCGTTGCTCCGCCGCCCCGCGCAGTCGTCGTCGCCGCCCTGCGTAGCTGCCGCCGCCGCCGATCTCGCTGCCGACATCGCCGGATTTCACCACCATCGCCGCGGTACTCCTCTGCCCCTCTCTCCCGTCCAATCTGGATCGGACGATCCAGATCGTTTCATCTTTTTTTCAAACCATTTTTAATTAGTGAACGTTCATTAGTTTCGCTTATGTAGCGAACTGTTTTCATCGTTTAGGTTCTGTAGCGAACGCTCGTTCGTTAGATTTCCTGTTTTGTAGCCAGGGACCTAGTTGCGATTACTTTTCTTACAGATTAGCCCCTGGTTTTCAAAACCTCACAACTTTTTACTCGTTTGTCCGAATTCGATGAAACCAACGCCAAATTCTTCATCATGATCCCCTCTATCCAGATAACCAACTTAATAGTATTGTTGAAAGTTTAAAATTTGAATTCAAACATATTTGAACTTGAACTTCTTTTGATCATAACTTGAGTTTGGTAACTCCGATTTGGTTGATTCTTTTTGCAAATCAAAGCTTTTGACCTAAACTTTTTGTTAAGACCTAATCCACATAATTTAGGTACTGTTAGAAATTTTTTTCTGTTTGAAAGTGTTATTCGCTTATTTTGGAGTTTTTGAATCTTTTTCATCGGTTTTCTTTGCATCTTCATGCTTGAGTGCTTATGTATGCTATTGTTTGTTTATGGTAGATTTTCCGGAGTACAAAACTTGCTACTACGAATCTCTATGGTTTACCGATCGTCAGCAAGGCAAGGTACACTTTGGTCATACTTTTTGATACCCAGTTTTACTATGCATTAGTTTCACCCTCAAAGATTGCATGAGTAGGATTGGGAACATGTGGTTATTGCTATGTAGTTCATGAGGTAGGAACCTATTACCTTTGATCACCCTGGGAATATACATTATGCTCATATTGCTTAGCCATGCTCGTAGACGGGGATTTGTATGTGAGATTCATGAAAGCTGTGAGAGTAATAATAACTAAGGGAAACTTAAGGTGGCAACATTAACACACATCTGGGTGGATTGTTTGGGGCACCTGGAGAAACCAGTGCTTGACCAAGGGAATCCCGGTGTACCCGTGTGATTACCCTAGGTCCGCCACCCAGGATCAAAGGGATCATATAATTATTCATTCCTAGAAACTTCCATGTGCAGCCACAAGCCATTATGGGCTCTAGCATAGTTGAGTAAGTTGTGTGACCTCTTTTAGTGGTAGACTAGCAGATGTAGGGAAAAGTAGGTGTATCAGTCTACCCAGAGTAAAGAGTTAATGCTTCAGAAAGACTGTGTCTCAATCTTCCGATCATGGAGTTGGTCGAGTCTTGTGGGGAAAAGTGCGCAAACCTTTGTAGAGTGTACAAGCTAATTATGATTAGTCATGTCCCTGGTTATGGACAACTTGAGTATCTAGAAGTGAATTATTTGTTGATCTCATCATTCTGTCTAATGAAATTGTTGGGTAATTATTATTGTTACTTGGTAATTTTGGGATTGAGTTGGAGGAACCTTCTCAATAATGGCATAAACTTGGTAGTAAAAAAATTATTCCTTTGTTGTAGGGAAAAATTAGCTTTATGAAAAAATTAAACTTAGAGCCTCCACCAGCCAAATATGCATGTAGTGATAGATATTGTTCATTATTGCTCTATAGTGTGATCTTGCCAACATATTCCATGTGCTGACCTACACGGCTGCAGCGTCTCATGTGGCAAAAAATTTAGACGAGGATTAAGGTGTGATAGGTCGTTGTCGTGCACTCAGTTTTGCCGTGGAGTTGGATGGACTCATTTATCTTCGAAGCTTCTGCGGTTATTTTGTTTAGTTGGGCTTCAGCCATATTTTTGTAATAAATACTCTTTATGAGAACCTCGATGTAATAAGTGTGTGATTGAACTCTGTTATAAATCCTCGAGTACTATGTGTGTCAGCATACCGATCCAGGGATGACACTTAAGCATAGAGACTTCGATCCAATGGGATCGGGTCGCTACATAGAATCTGCCTGGAAAGCTCCCGTGCCTGGAATCTGCATGGTTTTAGGTAAAACCACAAAACTCCGACTGCGAGGGCAATGTGAGCACAAACGAGTAGCAAGGATGAAGCGTTTGGAATATTCGAGATATCGAAAACGGTTATATAGGGACAACTGTATGCATCAATGCTCCCTATCCCCGATGGTTTCTGGGTCGTGTGGGAAGGACCCCCCTATCACCGTCACTCACTAGACGACGGTTCCAAATGCCGTCGTAGAAAGGGGTTAAACACCGTTCGTATAGCACCGACGCGTACTAGTTTATAACCAGTGCGCAAACTGCATATCAATATATCTATCCTGCACAAGTATGCCAATAGTTTCAAACAATAGTTTAGAAAACTATTTATGCTACGTTGTCATGATACAGGGACTTTCTGGTAGATGGCCTCAATGTTTCCTCAAGCCATGAAAATGTACTATAATTTGCTTGTCATCAATGCCTGCAAATCTCTATGTCTCTCTCAACATAGCAGATCATCATTAGACACTAAATCCTTCAATGGGAGCTTGCAAAATGCTTGCATTAGATCCCTCGTTAGACACCATATGTTCATCACCAGGAGCATGTAAAATGTTTGCATCAAATCCTTCATTAGCATTCTGTTCATTAGACACTTCAGTCTCAAGAACAACATGAGCTTGTATGTTTGCACCGGAAACTTGATTAGATACATCAGGTTCAGTCAGTTAAATATTCATTGGGGGAGTTATAAAATAAGCAGAAATTGGTTTCATTTTCTGATAGATTCCCTACATACAAGCAGTTTCACAACACCGTCAGGTTTAACTATTGGCCAGAAATTGAACAGTTGAATTAGATATAATCAGGGATGTGATGTACCTGCTCGTTGCGCATGCTGCTCTTGCATGCTGCGACTGTCCGTTTGCACAAGCTCGATGCCATGCCCGTGATGCCGCTGCTGCCTCCCACCCAGGCTACACCCAGGGTTGGATCTTCATCTTCTTGTCCTTCCATTCTCTTGAAGCATGGCGACTGCCCTCCAACGAGGGCACGAGGAAGTGTTGTGTTAGTCTGTCCAGTGGTGGCTAGGTTAGGAGCGAACCAGACTGGAGGCTGGAGTGAACGAATTGGGATTTTTCCTGCTGTCGATCGATATGGGAGGCGCTCGTTTGGGCCGCGAGCCTGCTATAGGGCTTGCATTGCACTTACATTATTGGCCCATCCAAATTGAAACATTTTTCTTCATTTTTTACATAGCCTACTCATGCGTTGGGACGAACAAAACTAGCTTGGGCCAACCTGGACGGCTCAAACTAGGTGCACACTTTCCAGCCACCCGAGGCGGCCGCCCATACCAGCCCCTACGATGGCGTCGCCCCTTTTTGCATGTATGATTGGGTAGTGAAAAATATTCCAGTGGCGCTTTTGATTTACCCACAGAATGGTTGAATTGCTTGTTTCTATGAACTGAGTTCGCCAATAATGTGAAGGATGCCAGTCTTTTCATCCTATTGTAGATTGCTTAGATCTCGATATGCCAAATGTACCCGCTTGAAATATACAGTAAAAGCCAGTGCGGTGTGCGTGGCTGCAACTATTCTGACAAACCGTCCTCATATAACATATCATGGACGCACCATCTTATCAGATTAACCATTCGACTTACCAATGCAGTGTGGGAAGAAAGATGTATCGGGACTGCGTATCCAAGCAATTGATGCCATGGACTCCTTCGTAGAACCTTGTAAGCAAAAAATAAGTTGCAGTGTGCCTGTACAAAGAGCTAGTGTAAGTTCAGTTACCTGCTTCTCGGAATTTTAGTTAGCCACTTATTGCAAAATTGTTCAATTACGTTGGTTGGCTTAATTTAGTTTTCTACTGATCACATAATGACATAGCCTCTTAATCCTATTATAGACTACGCCTATCTATGTGTTTGATTCTTACTGTTAAGAATTACCTGTTTGCCTGAACTTAAATAGCTACTTAAGCACGTAGATAGCTGGTCATATGTACTTCTACGGTGCAGTAGAATTCATGTGTAATTTACGTTCTGATACCCTGTTTGTTTAAATGGTTTGCTGTTATCACTTGTAGCACTAGTAATTTTTTCATGTTCATAGATAGACAACTGTCAGGTTTATATGAGGGGCACCATCTTCTTAACTTATATATGTGTTGGAATCATTTTGCTTACAACAAAGAAATTTACAGATGTTTGTGTTGCTGGTAAACGGTACCGATTGTTATTTTAATACGTTGCCAAGAACTTGTTAGTTTTACTAGTTCATGTGTAATTAAATATGTTGCCAAAACTGGTTAGTTTACTAGTTTGATGTTAGTTTTTTATTGCTCTTGCAACACTTTATTTATGATTGCTAACATTCAAGTTTGCAGGATCCAAATGAAACTCCGTTGGCACAACATGTATGTTTTCAGAAACTTCCTTGTTTCCCTGGTCTGCTGCTGTAACTTGTTGTTGTAATCATCCTACCAACTTCAAGTTTTCAGTATCCAATTGGAAGTCCAATTACACAGCAGGTACATTTTCAAAAATATATTTGTGTAACAGTTTTTCTGTTGTAACTTGTTGATCTAATCAAGTTACTAACTACTCAACTTTTCAGGATCCAAGAGAAACTCCAATGCCACAACAGGTTCCTTTTGCAAAAATTGTTTATTCAACTGCTTTGCTGCTGCAACTGGTTGCTCTAATTACGTTACTGGCTACTCAACTTTTTAGGATCCAAGAGAAACTCCAATGCCACAACAGGTACCTTTTGCAAAACTTGTTTGTTTAACTGGTTTGCTGCTGCAACCGATTACAATGATGTTAATAACTACTTTTCAGCGTCCAATTTATACTCTTTAATTTCTTGTTTGTTTAACAGGTTTGCTGTTATAACTCCCAATTGAGATGTTTTGCTAACTTCAACTTTTCGGAATCCAATCGGAACTTTAATGGCAAAACAGGTTAGCCCAAGATCAAAGAGCGAGGTCCCCATGGACGTTGTATCATCCCATAGCAGTGGCACCGGACCAATCGTGCATCATGAATTGCCAACTGTTGATGCTCTAGAGCTAAACTATTGGTAGAAAGAGATTCTGCTTCTGCACTTAGAGATGAAGTTGACATGTTGAGGAAGCAAACAGCACAATCACAAGCATTACTCAAGATAAACATTAAATATCTGGTGGATATCAAAACGAAGCAAGCTAAGACTGGCCACATTGTTAAGGTCCTGAAGGAAAAAAGGAAATTAAATTTCCACTTGGTAAATCATAGGTGAAATGTTCTTTCCATCGTTGCATAACCTTTGTATTGTTTGGTCATGTAATCGATCAAACCATTTGTTTTAGAGATCATGTAATAATTATTTTTTGTTTTTTGGTTTGTAAATTATTTTTAGCACAAGTCTGCATTAATTGATAACACTCTAAGACATTTCATTTTGATTGTTGTGTCAGACTTACAAATATGCTAATCGGGCTGAATGTGCATTCAATAATAATAGTAGTATAGATGGACCTTAAGTGGCACGCATCGGAAAGGGCCAATATCATGTACTAGCTTCGCTAAAAAAAAGGATGCTCTTGTAGCAAAAAAGTACAATGGCCTGGCTTATGTATGTTAGTTGATATTATTGATCCATATACTCTATAAGTGTTTATATGTCTGTTAGTTTTGTACATTGTTGGTTGATTGACTCGGCATTTGAATCTTGATACATCGCTTGTGTACATATCTAAATGGGAGTACACATTATGCTGCATGTGACACTTGAGTTGGACATAAGGTGGTTTCAAATATTCGAATTCACCTTAAACTGGATTCTAGCTTCTGAATTAGAGTATCGGCATTTCTAAAACATATTCATATATGATAGTGGAATACATCTTTGTCGTGATTTTGAAGATATATAAAAACACACGGAATGATCTATAAAGATTCGTATAGGTATACAAAATGGATTCAAATTTAGTTGTCAGGGTAAACGTGGAAGCTTATTGTCCCAAAATTCAAAAGAAGCGGCAAAATGTCCACTCCCACGCCGGCTTCCCGAAGCCAAGTGTTTGGGAGATGGAAATTACTGTCTACCCCTTACACGGACTATCCATCGGCCCGATTTCTGCTGCTCTCAATAGGGGTAGGTTAGTAACTTCAATTAGGCGTGGCACGACCGCCTCTGAGCCCATTCCGACAAGGTGGGCGCCAAACATGGGCGGCAAAACACATTTGATTCAAGCTCATCCGAAAGACTACAGTCTCTCCCTCCATTTCCCCATTCATACACGGTGGGCGGCAAAACAAACTCGACTCGGTTGAAATCGATGTAGACAAATATTTTCAATAGGGGCAGGTTTGTAACTTCACTCAGATGTGACACAACCGCCCTACCTGTTAGCCCCGTTCATACACCATGGGCGCCAATCGTGGGCACTAGAACACCCTTTCCTCGCTCGAAATCGCTCTGGGAAAATATTGGCGAGATGCGAGATTACCGTCCTATCCCCAACCGACGAGATGTCCAAATTTTAAACGGGGGCTAAGTCCGTAACTTTCCCATATTTTAGACAGGCGCGTCCCAAAAACATGGTTCCCCGTACCTCTCCCTCCATTTTCCCATTCATACACCGTCCGTGCTAGAACAACATCCTCGCACCAGCCTCCTCCGTCCGCCACCCCATCCATCACCGTCAGCCTTCACCCCATCCATCACCACCGTCCTCCACCATGCCAGAGTGCCTACCAAGACCGCGTCGTCCACTGCTAGAGATGGACGTTTCTCATCCACGGCGACGGACCAACAACCTTGCATTGTGTCCTCTCGCTTCATCGGCGCCGTCGTCCTCTTTGCCGGGGCCGCTCACACGACCTTCTCATCCACCGCAGCGGGACTTATCCCCCAATGCTCCCGTCTACCGTCGCAGATCTGCTTCAACACCAACGACAACCATCGCAACCCCAATGCCTACACGGCGCCGCAAGAGAGGTGGTACTTCATATCTCCTCAACTTTTTGATCTCAACCAGAAAATAGATCGTAACTTGGTTACTGTACTTTCTTTTTAGCTCTTAGAATTTAGTTCTTAGTTCAAAGAAAACAATGGATGCTAAATAGCATTTCTCCGGTTTGCAGCTTTAAATATGCCATGACACGGTCATAATAGGGTTTAATTGATCATGCTTAGGGTTTAATTGATCATGTTGGTTCCGTGGTGGTTTTTTTAATATAAATCGGAGGGGAAACCCTCTTTTGCTCAAAAAATGCTTAGGGTTTCCCCCTTTTATGATCATTATACAATCAGCATACGTGATTCATGTCATAATAGCACTGCTCCTCCCATCAAGCTAAACAAGCTTAGTTGTTCAAATACGAATCTGATATTATTAAAACAGAGTCGTTTAATTGGTCAGCTAAATGTTCCTAAATTAGTTTCAAAAATGCATGTACTCCGCTCGGGTGTGTATCTCTACAGGGCGCCCACGGTGGGTCGCGGCCCACCTTGGGATTTTGTGTCGGCCTAGGCCCTAATTCCCCTCTGTTCTGCTACGCTTCCGATCTCTACTCGCCCCCAGCCGACTACCTCACCGGCGACTTGCCATCCCCGGACGGCATGACTCTAGGAGGAGGCGCCGGACTAACAGGATGTCACAAGCCGCTCGCCCAACAGCGTCACCACTGCCCGGGCGCGCCGCCGTGCCTACTTTCCCAGTCCGTTCAGGGCTCAGGCGTGCAGCAGCCACCAAACCAACTCGATGTATCCTTAGATACGTCCTCAACACTCAGCATCCACTCCTCACCCATTTTCTAATTGATTCATTACTCATTAGGCATTGCTATCATTAGGGTTTGTTGCGTACTGAGTGCTACCTACACTTAATGGTTCAGATATATTTCAGTAACGTATCATAGTTGTCCCTATAGATATAGAGATTGCTCTGGTGTTATTAGTACACCTACCCTTAGCTATCCATATCAAAATCCCTACTAGTGGGATGTTCGGCCATTGGTTTCAGCAATGATCGTAAGTCTGAATCTGATGAAACTTAAGTGCCTTTTACTTTGGTTCGAAAGATGACCGTCCCATTAGCCAGCCTCTTCCACAGCTTCGCTAGATTTCTTTGATCACGTGCATTTGCAACGCGGTGCTCGTAATTTCCCTTAGTACCTGTAAAGTTCATAGGGTTTCAAAATTATGTCCCTAGGAATAGACACTAGTCATTTTGGATTGTTGGTCATAGTGACATTGACCCAGATTACTACTGCAGGCCAGGTTTGTTGACAATTTTACTTGTCTTTCTCACTCATTCGATATGATATCCAATTATTCACGTCGATTAGTTGCAAACAATAAGTGCTAGACAAACTTCTTGATTCAGATTTTGGACGGTCTCTTACTGCAATTACAATTCTGCATACTTGTCCTAGTAAGCTCACAAGTAATGAATGATTCACTACATCTATGCTTGCCTTGTCATATTTGTTGTCAATATTCCTTTATGGTGGACCACCCTGTTTCAAAATACTGGAACCGCAGACATGAGTGAATAGTATTTCTCTGTGTGATCTCCTCCATCATGTGTGGGCAACGAACACTGCATTGTATAGAAAGAAAGTGTCATTTCCACCTTTTACATAGACTATGGTATTTTACTTGGAATACAATCTGCCTACTTGCTTTGTATCGCACTACCAGCACTCTACCCTTGAAGCTAAACATTATGCCACTCATAATTCCTTAGTTTATTTGTTCAAATATGAATTTGATATGATTCTAATGTTCCTACTTCAGTTTTGAAATGTGTGTCTACCTGTTATAGAGACGTAAGAGGTTTGTATTTCCGTGTGTGGTCTGGTAAGCACGGTTGGGGGTGAACTTTGCATATGCAGGGGTTTATAGGGAGACAGTCTTCGAGTTGAATCCGCAATGCATTCCATAGATAATCTGACTACTTTAATGTTTTCATGAATCTTAGATACTGAACAGCATCATAATGATTATGAGCTTGCGCGCATGAAAAGAATAAAGTAGAACAATGCCATGGTTGTCAAACTTGGCATTAAGGGGCTGAAATCAAGTCTGGATGCAATGCTATGCAAACGCTCTCCACCTACAAATTCATGCTCGGAATATGACCCTAACAGTGATTCTGAGCTAGAGGGAGACCTAAGTCAATGTAGCTCCCTACTAGAAGAGTAAGAGGCAGATGCCCTATCTTATTCACACATCAGGGTGCTTGATCTAACTTTCCAAGGTTATATTGGTTGCACATATCTTGCAACTGATGATTTGCATTGCTTCTACTTTGTTGCATTGCCATTAGCTTAGTTTACACATTGTGTATGTGAATACGCCCTGCCTATCCATTTTCATTACATATTCCATCTGTCATCATACCATATTTATCCATTCAAATGTTGTTCTTGTGTATCAGACGTTCAAAAGGAAGAGGGCGATTGTTGACCGCGGAGGAGCGCGAGCAAAGTATTTGGAAAAGGTAGTGACACCTCATAAAACAAATAGCCCATTAGGTGTAGTTGCAATATCACCTGACCCACAAAACACGGCCCCAACTCTAGTAGACTCTAGCCCTACTACACTGGTCATCTCTGATGCCCCAACTCAGCAGACCCCAACTGAAGAAAATAGTATGATGATGCCAGTTGACATAGCACCAGCTCTACGATGCAAAACCCCCATTCCAGCAAAGAGTACACCAAATCCAGTTGCCAAATCCTTTTTCGAACCAGAGAGAGCCCCAATTGCAGCAAATAGGACCCTTGTTCCATTTCTTCCCAGTTTAGAAGACGAAGCTTATATTGTTGCCAGGAACTTTGTGCGCATCTTTCCTTCATGGAAAGATTATACCGCAAACACAAAACAATTTACAGTCTTCCTCCACAACTTACGCATAAGTAATGTACTAATGTTATTCATGGTAATTACTGCATATGTTTCTGCTGACAGAAGACACAAGATTTTATTCTTTTAAATAGGCGAGGACCAAACTGGATTGTCAAGACGAGCAAGGGTTGGTTGCGCTTTTCAAGCACTCATTGATGAAGTATCGTTCCTACCGGAGGCAAGCGCACTTCAATGGAAAGCCTCTAAACAAAATTTATGTAAAGTCTCTGGTGCTACATTTATCAGACAGTGACTGGAATAATCTTGTTACACATTGGTCTCGTCTGCAGCGTAAGGTACTACATTTCCGCATTTTTCTTAATGTCTCACTTGTACGAAAACTATTAGCAGAAGAACATTCATTCTCAAGGGACCACAAAATCTCGCAACTATACTGCACACTACATTGCTCTTGTGAGTACCTCTTGCCCTGTATGACCATACTTACTTTCATAGCTGGTTGATTATGTAGCATCGCTGCACATGTTAGCCTCGTTATCGTCCATTTGGTGGACATTATAAGATCCGTATGGACTCTTACATAAATTTAGAATCAACCCAATGCTTTTGAAGCGATTTAGCTCTGCAGTCCTCTTGTAAGTATTGAACGTCATCTATCACTATACTTACATTAACAGCTACTCCCCCCGTCCCATAATATAAGAACGTTTTGTACAGTACACCAGTGTTCAAAACACTCTTATATTATGGGAAGAGGGATTGGTTCATTGTGTAGCATTCTTCATCTTATCTCCCTCGCCCACCATTTACTAAAAAATATCAGATTTATATTTAAACTTACCAAAAAGTTGAATACACAGACAATGCCAGTGCAGAAGTGTAGCCCATTGCTCTTGTCAGTACATTTTGTCCTATAACACTTGTACTTCCAGGGATTGGTAGTTGATTATGTAGCATCAATCTGCATCTGTAGGATCGTGGGTTCCGGCAAACCCTTGAGGTTCAAACGCTGGGGTGCGCATCAAGATCTCTCTCTCTCTCCCGCTCACTCTCGCAACGATCTCTAGGCCTAGCTCGCCGAGCCCAAGGAACAAGAGACACGAGAGTTTATAACGGTTCGGGCCACCGATGTGGTGTAATACCTTACTCCAGTGTGGTGTGGTGGATTGCCTTGTAGGCTAAGGATGAACTAGTACAGTGGGCGAACAGCCTCCTAAGGAGAGGTTTTCTTGATCTTGATGAGTTGGTGAGATGGCCTTGGTGGAATGGATCCGATCCAACATGAGCCAATCCCCCTCTACGATGGTGGCTAGTCCTATTTATAGAGGCACTGGTCCTCTTCCCAAATGTTTAGGCGGGAAGGGATCCCACAATAGCAAATTTCGAAGGGCACAGCTAGTACAAGTTATCCTGACAAAAGGTGGTCTTCGCCTGCGAAAGGCTCTGGTGGTGACGGCGCCCTGGGCTCTGTGGTGACCTCCGTCCTGCCGTCCTGCTAGTCTTGGTCTTGTTGCACCGATATGGAAACCTTTGCCTGATTCCTCGGGACTCCTCGCCTGTGCCTGCTTCCTTAGCACCAAAGAGGAAATTGTCACCCTGCGCTTGTTGGCGCCCGCCTGGCCTTGGTCTACATGGCTCACGTCACGCGGACCTCGCGAGGTGCCCCTTGCATAGATATCTCCGCTCCCCGGGAGCCAACCTAGCGAGGCCACCCCAAAGGAGGTCTTGTGTCGTATGCCTCGTGAGGCTTGGCCCCTCGGGAGGGTCTTGAGTGGTTGTTCACGAAGATGGGTCATACCAGGCCGCTGGATGAGCCATGCCCTGGGCCGCAGGCAGCCAAATCTGGGTACCCCTGTTCCCAGGACGCCGACAGTAGCCCCCGGGCCCAAGGCGTGCTCAGACTTGGCTTCGAGGCGAAGCCAAGGGTCAAGTGCGGAGTGTCACGGGCCCCAATAGCATGCGGCCTCGATTGACGCATGGCGACTGATAGGTCGTGGCCGTCTCTGCTTCCCACGCTGCCTCGGCTACTGCCCGACTTGACGAGACCCTGTTGCATGTAGAAGAAAATCATCATTACCTTATATCATGGAGGCCAGCGGTTGGCCTTCCTCTGGCTATAAATGAGGGGAGGGGCGGAGCCCCCATTGCTCATCTCTTCCTCCGTCCCGCTTGCTTCCTCTTCTTCATCTTTGCTTTGTCGTCTTGTAGTGACACCCATGGCGCCGACGAAGAGATTCACACCTGCAGAGAAGGGGAAGGCGCGCCAGGAGGGACCCGACTCTCCGCCACCCAAGCGGGGTCGTGGCTGCCCCCGCAAGCATGCCGCGACTCCTACTGTGGCCGCTCGGGGGCGCGGGCGGACTTCTTCGGGGTCTGGCACCGTTCCTGGCGGTCGTGGCGGCATCCCCTCGCGTGGCGGGAGCCGCCCAAGATGCGGTAGTCCTGTCCACGAAGGGAGGCGCTCCATGGTCACGCAGCCTCCCCAGCCGCGCTTCCACTCGGCGGAGGTGCTGCCGGAGTTCGTTGTGTGGTCGGAGAACCCGGCCGGCACCTTGCTTCAGCTTCCGTGCTCCTTTGCCATCGAGCTGCTGGCCTCGGGTCCCGGCGGCCTCTGGCTGCAGGCTAACGACTGCTGCAGCAAGGCTTCGTGGGTTGCGGTGGAGGTCTCCGTCACGGGAAACATAGCCCTAGCCCACGGCTGGCAATCATTTGCCCGCGTGCGCGGCTTGGGCAGGTGGTGCACCCTCCACTTCAAATAAGACGGGTCCGCGGCCCTCTTCGTGAGGGTGTTCGAGGAAGATGGTCGCCGCGCCGGGTGCTGCCATGAAGACAGCGAAGGCGATGGGGTGCTCGGCCTTGGCGACGGTCGTGATGAGGAAGAGGGTGGCCTTGCCCCCGGCGGCGACCATGGCTCATTTGGCAACGGTAGCTCCTCCTCCAACGAGAGCTCCAGCAGCGGCGGCTATGACCAGCCGCCGCGTCGTCGGGCTCGCTTTAAGGATGGTGGCGGGTTGTCCCGTCGCCGCGCCCCAGTGAAGCGTGAGGAGGGCTCTGGCTGAGTTCGGGGACCAATCCTCGTGAGCACCTGCGCCATGAGGGCCGCTTTTGCTTGTCCTTTCCTTTGTTCCGGCATTTTACAAGAAACAGGTATGGGGCCCTGCGAGGGTGTGTAATGAACCGTAGTGCTTATGTTGCTTTGTGCTATGTTTATCATTCAGATGTTGTGTTAGGGTGTTCATGCTTTATGTAGACATGGAAATATAACTTAGCTGAATGTGCCCAGGGTAGTTTCCTGTCTCGTGAGGGCACGCCTTCTGGCACCTGATGGGCCCGCCATGTTGCTGGCCCGGGAGCCGCTGCCCTCAGGAGGCGTCACGGAGCCGCAGAAATTGTTAAGATGCCCGTCGGGCGCCTTGTCCTTCCCTGCATGACGCCTCATGATCACGGCCCAGCACACCACGTCGCGGTACCCGTGGGGCACGGACTTTTAGGGGGGTTGCGCCAACCGCAAGATCAATCAAGGGTGCCTCGCGAAGGTCAGGAGAGCCAAACCTCTGGAGCGATAGGACAGGGCTCTGGCTAGGCGTGCCCGTGGCTTAGGTTAGCTCAGCGCATGCACACACCTGCCCTGCCCAGCCCCCGCGCGAGGCACGCGAGGGAGAGCATCGGGCAACTGCCGCCCTTCCTGGCACAAAACAAAGAACCAAGCGAGGAAGTAGGGCAAAGAAAGGGTTCAACCGAGCAATCGACAAATGCCAGAACTCCAAATTCCATAAAAAAGGGGGGCAAACCAACTACAAAAAGCAAATGAACAGCCACGTCCAGCACCTAGTCTAGTCTTCTCACCAGTGCGAAGCTAAGTGATGCCACTAGGACATGCGAGGGAGCCCCCAAGGCCCGAGGGCGGCACTCCGGAGACTCTGGTGCGTGTACAACCCCATTCATTATTACGTGAGTGTCACGAGCGAAGACCTTCATAGGCACTTGGCCTTGCTTCATGGGTAGAACTTCCGGAGGTGCTAGATGTTCCAGGCGTTCTGGATGGGGATCCCGTCCTGTGTCTCCAGGCGCGCGGCGCCAGGCCTGGAGACACGGGCAAACTTAAACGGGCCTTCCCACATGGGTGAGAGCTTGTGCATCCCTTCCCTCGAGAGCACCCGCCTCAGGACGAGATCGCCCACCTCGAGCGTCCTGGAGCGGACGCTGCGACAGCAGTACCGTCACAGCGCCTGCTGGTACCTTGCTGCCCGGAGCAAGGCTTCACGGTGGTGTTCCTCCGCCAGAACAAGGTCCATCCCCCGCATGGCGTCCTGCTGCATCTCAGAAAACGCCAGGACCAGCGCGGAGCAATGCCTGACCTCGTGTGGGATAACCGCTTCTGCTCCGTAGACGAGGAAGAACGGGGTCTTGTGTAACACCCACGATGCGGCTATATCTCCCATGTGCCGGAGCACGACTTATAGGCATAACCGCATAGTAGGCATGTCGCAAGAGGGGTAATCTTTACACATCCCATGTACTGAATAAGAAAGGGATAAAGAGTTGGCTTACAATCGCCACTTCACACAATACATAAATATAACATTACAACACCCAGAATACAATTACGGTCTGACTACGGAACCAAAATAAAAGAAGACCACTCCTAATGCTAGATCCCCGGTCGCCCCGACTGGGCTCCACTACTGATCAACTGGAAAAGAAACAACACAATGAACACGATCTTCATCGAGCTCCTCCTTGAGCTCGGTTGCGTCACCTGCATGGTCTCATCGGCACCTGCAACTGGTTTTGGAAGTAAACTGTGAGTCACGGGGACTCAGCAATCTCACAAACGCGAGATCAAGACTATTTAAGCTTATGGGTAGGAAAGGGGGTAGTGTGGTGGAGCTGCAGCAAGCACTAAGCATATATGGTGGCTAACATATGCAAATAAGAGCGAGAAGAGAAGCAAAGCACGGTCGTGAACTAGAAGTGATCAAGAAGTGATCCTAAATCTACTAACGTCCAAGCATAACACAAGAACCGTGTTCACTTCCTACACTCCGCTGGAAAGAGACCATCATGGCTACACACGCGGTTGATGCATTTTAATTAAGTTAAGTGCCAAGTTCTCTACAACTGGACATTAACAAATTCCCATCTGCCCATAACCGCGGGCACGACTTTCAAAAGTTCAAACCCCTGCAGGTGTGTTCCAACTTAGCCCATCACAAGCTCTCACGGTCAACGAAGGATATTCCTTCTCCCAGGACAGCCCAATCAAACTCGGAGTCCCGGTTACAAGACATTTCGACAATGGTAAAACAAGACCAGCAAAGCCGCCCGAATGTGCCAACAAATCCCGATAGGAGATGCACATATCTCGTTCTTAGGGCACACCAGATGAGCCAGACGTCGGGTTGGCATAGACCTTGGTTGCCCAGGGGGCGCCGGACATCGCTCAGCTTGGACCAACACTTAGAGAAGCACTGGCCCGGGGGGGTTAAAATAAAGATGACCCTTGAGTCTGCGAAACCCAAGGGAAAAAGGCTAGGTGGCAAATGGTAAAACCAAGGTTGGGCCTTGCTGGAGGAGTTTTATTCAAGGCGAACTGTCGAGGGGTTCCCATTATAACCCAACCGCGTAAGGAATGCAAAATCAAGGAACATAACACCGGTATGACGGAAACTAGGGCGGCAAGAGTGGAAGAAAACACCAGGAATAAGGCCGAGCCTTCCACCCTTTACCAAGTATATAGATGCATTAATTAACATACAAGATATTGTGATATCCCAAAAAAATCCATGTTCCAAACATGGAACAAACTTCAACTTCACCTGCAACTAACAACGCTATAAGAGGGGCTGAGCAAAGCGGTAACATAGCCAAACAACGATTTTCTAGGACAAGGTGGGTTAGAGGCTTGGCATGGCAATATGAGAGGCATGATATAGCAAGTGGTAGGTATCGCAGCATAGCAATAGAGCGAGCAACTAGCAAGAAAAGATAGAAGTGATTTCGAGGGTATGGTCATCTTGCCCGAGATCCCGCAAGGAAGAAGAACGAGTCCATGAAGAAGACAAACGGACGGAACTGGGGGAACCCGGACGGATGCAAGTTTGAAAACATGATGATGCAATGCACATGATGACATGATGAAATGCAACACGCAAGCAAAAGACATGGCAACATCGGCGAATAACTGGAAGACACCTGGCGCATTGGTCTCGGGGCGTCACATCTCGCGTGTTGGCTTGGTGGCGGTGGTGCGAATGGACCACAGCAGGGACTGGAGCTCGTCGTGCCATCCCCTGCCACAGGCCTCGAGCTTCTTCTTGAAGGTCCTGGTCTTGAGGCCTCTCAAGACCTCCGCGTTGGCACGCTCGGCTTGGCCGTTCCTCCTAGGGTGTGCTACCAAAGCGTAGCAAATCTACGTTCCAAGGTTAGCACAATATGTCTTGAAGAGATTGATAGTGAACTGCGAGCCGTTATCGGTGATGATGCGGTTAGGGACCCCAAACCGGCTCACTAGGCCCTTGATGAACTTAAGTGCCGACCGAGCTGGGATGGTGCAGACGGCTTCCACCTCCGCCCATTTGGTGAACTTGTCGATGGCGACGTAGAGGTAGCAGTAGCCCCCTGGCGCTCGAGGGAATGGACCCGGGATATCCAGCCCCCAGACCGCAAATGGCCATGAGAGTGGGATGGTCTGGAGCCCCTGAGCAGGCTGGTGGATTTGCTTGGCATCGAACTAGCAAGCCTCGCATGATTTCACTAGCTCGGTTGCATCACTGAGTGACGTGGGCCAGTAGAATCGGTTGTGGAACGCCTTGCCAACTAGGGTGTGCAACGACGAGTGATGCCCACAGTCCCCGCCGTGTATATCAGCTAGCAGCTCGCCCTCTACTTCCTGGAGATGCATCACAAAGAAACATCGTTGGGTCATTTCCTGTACAACTCACCATCATGGATGCAATATGCCGTAGCTTGCCGGGCCACGTGCTCCGCGTCCTCCTCTTTCTTCGGCAGTGTTCCTCACAGTAGGTATGCCTTGAATTCTTCAGCCTAGCACCCCTCCTGAGTCTCAAGCGCAAGGAGCAAGCGTGCTCCTGAGGTCAGGCCGCAAGCGCGAGCTCCTGAGGTTGGTGGCGATGGGAGCTCCTCCTGAAGCGGTGTAGGCTCTGCAGCCGGGGGGCCGCTGAAGGCTTAAAGAGCTGCTCCTCGAAGACGCCAGGCTCCTGGGGCTGTCGCCTTGACGCCCTCTTGGCGATATCATCCACTTCCATGTTTGTGCTGCGAGGCCCATGCTGCAGTTCTAGGCCCAGGAATTGCTTCTCCATTTTGCGTACCTCTGCGAGGCATGCCTCCATGTGCTTGTCCTTTGGCTCGTATACCTTGTTGGAGAAGTTGACGAGGAGCTGAGAGTCACCCTTGATGGTGAGGCGCTTCATCCCCAAGGCCACTGCAGCCTTGAGGCCGGCGATCAAGCCTTCGTATTCCGCGATGTTATTAGAGACCTTCTCGCCCCACTGGAAGCAGAGTTGCACTGCGTAGTAGAGCTTGTCTTGAGTGGGCAAGATGAGCACGGCTCCAGCCCCCACGCCCTGGTGTGCGAAAGCGCCGTCGAAGTACATGACCCAGCCGTCTGGCGCTTCACTTCCTGGCGAAAGGGGCCAGTTCTCACCCGCTTCGGGTTCTCGAGCGTCGGTCCATTCTGCCACGACGTCGGCGAGGGCCGCTCCCTTGATGACCCTGGTTGTGCTGAACTCCAACTGGAACGCCTGCAGCTCGATGTTCCACTCGGTGATGATAACCCACAAGTATAGGGGATCGCAACAATTTTCGAGGGTAGAGTATTCAACCCAAATTTATTGATTCGATGCAAGGGGAGCCAAAGAATATTCTCAAGTATTAGCAGCTGAGTTGTGAATTCAACCACACCTGGAAACATAATATCTGCAACAAGGTATTTAGTAGCAAAGTAATATGATAGTAGTGGTAATGGTAGCAAAAGTAATATTTTTGGTTTTATAGTGATTGTAATAGTAGCAATGGAAAAGTAAATAAGAGAAGAACAATATATGAAAATCTCATAGGCAATGGACCAGTGATGGATGATTATGTCGGATGCGATTCCTCATGCAATAGCTATAACCTAGGGTGACACAGAACTAGCTCCAGTTCATCAATGTAATGTAGGCATATATTCCAAATATAGTCATACATGCTTATGGAAAATAACTTGCATGACATCTTTTTTCCTACCCTCCCGTGGCAGCAGGGTCCTATTGGAAACTAAGGGATATTAAGGCCTCCTTTTAATAGAGTACTGGACCAAAGCATTAGCACTTAGTGAATACATGAACTCCTCAAACTACGGTCATCACTGGTAAGTATCCCGATTATTGTCACTTTGGGGTTAACGGATCATAACACATAATAGGTGACTATAGACTTGCAAGATAGGATCAACAACTCACATATATTCATGAAAACATAATAGGTTCAGATCTGAAATCATGCCACTTGGGCCCTAGTGACAAGCATTAAGCATAGCAACATCAATCTCAGAACATAATGGATACTAGGGATCAAACCCTAACAAAACTAACTCGATTACATGATAAATCCCATCCAACCCATCACCGTCTAGCAAGCCTACGATGGAATTACTCACGCACGGCGGTGAGCATCATGAAATTGGTGATGGAGGAAGGTTGATGATGATGATGGCGACAGATTCTCCTCTCCAGAGCCCCGAATGGACTCCAGATGAGCCCTCCCGAGAGAGTTTAGGGCCTGGCGGCGGCTCCGTATCGTAAAACGCGATGAATCCTTCTCTCTGGTTTTTTTCTCCCCGAACACAAATATATAGATTTGGAGTTCAGGCCGGAGGAGCATCAGGGGGGCATGAGGCAGGGGCACGCCCAGGGGGTAGGCGCGCCCCCCACCCTCGTGGACAGGGTGTGGGCCCCTAGCCTTGATTCTTTCGCCGGTATTTTTATATATTCCAAAAATAATCTCCATTGATTTTTAGGTCATTCCAAAAACTTTTATTTCTGCACAAAAATAACACCATGGAAATTCTGCTGAAAACAGCGTCAGTCCGGGTTAGTTCCATTCAAATCATGCAAGTTAGAGTCCAAAACAAGGGCAAAAGTGTTTGGAAAAGTAGATATGATGGAGACGTATCAACTCCCCCAAGCTTAAACCTTTGCTTGTCCTCAAGCAATTCAGTTGATAAACTGAAAGTGATAAAGAAAAAGTTTTACAAACTCTGTTTGCTCTTGTTGTTGTAAATATGTAAAGCCAGCATTCAAGTTTTCAGCAAAGATTATGAACTAACCATATTCACAATAACATTTAGGTCTCATGTATACTCATATCGGTGACATAATCAACTAGCGAGCAATAATAATAAATCTCGGATGACAACACTTTCTCAAAACAATCATAATATGATATAACAAGATGGTATCTCGCTAGCCCTTTCTGAGACCGCAAAACATAAAAGCAGAGCACCCCTGAAGATCAAGGGCTGACTGGAAATTGTAATTCATGGTAAAAGAGATCCAGTCAAGTCATACTCAATGTAAACTAACAATAATAGATGCAAATGACAGCGGTGCTCTCCAACTGGTGCTTTTTAATAAGAGGGTGATGACTCAACACAAAAGTAAATAGGTAGGCCCTTTGCAGAGGGAAGCAGGGATTTGTAGAGGTGCCAGAGCTCGATTTTGAAACAGAGATGAATAATATTTTGAGCGGTATACTTTCATTGTCAACATAACAACCGAGAGATCTCGATATCTTCCATGCTACACACATTATAGGCAGTTCCCAAGCAGAATGGTAAAGTTTATACTTCCCCACCACCAACAAGCATCAATCCATGGCTTGCCCGAAACAACGGGTGCCTCCAACTAACAACAATCCTGGGGGAGTTTGGTTTGCAATTATTTTGATTTGATTTGAGAATGGGACTGGGCCTCCCGGTGACTAGCCATTTTCTCGTGAGTGAGGAGCAGAGTCCACTCTCTTGAGAATAACCCGCCTAGCATGGAAGATACAGACAGCCCTAGTTGATACATGAGCTATCCGAGCGTACAAAACAGAATTTTATTTGAAGGTTTAGAGTTTGGCACATACAAACTTACTTGGAACGGCAAGTAGATACCGCATATAGGAAGGTGTGGTGGACTCATATGGAATAACTTTGGGGTTTATGGAGTTGGATGCAGTATTCCCTCTTAGTATAAGTGAAGGCTAGAAAGAGACTGGGAGGCGACCAGCTAGAAAGCGACAACAGTCATGAACATGCATTAAAATTAATCAACACTGAATGCAAGCATGAGTAGGATATAAATCACCATGAACATAAATATCATGGAGGCTATGTTGATTTTGTTTCAACTACATAAATGAACATGTGCCAAGTCAAGCCACTCGAATCGTTCAAAGGAGGATACCACCCTATCATACCACATCACAACCATTTTAATAGCATGTTTGCACGCAAGGTAAACCATTATAAACTCCTAGCAAATTAAGCATGGCATGAGCAACTATAATCTCTAATTGTCATTGCAAACATGTTTCATTCATAATAGGCTGAATCGGGAACGATGAACTAATCATATTTACAAAAACAAGAGAGGTCAAGTTCATACCAGCTTTTGTCATCTCAATCAGTCCATCATATATCGTCATTATTGCCTTTCACTTACATGACCGAATAGTGTGGATAATAATAATAATGCACGTGCATTGGACTAAGCTGGAATCTGCAAGCATTCAACTCAAGGGAGAAGACAAGGTAATATGGGATCTTTGTTAGATCAACAATAATGCATATGAGAGCCACTCAACATTTTCATCAAGGTCTTCTCCTCTCGACCCCCAAAGAAAAGAAAAGAAACTAAACTATTTACACGGGAAAGCTCCCAACAAGCAAAATAAGAACGAGAAATCTTTTTGGGTTTTCTATTAATTATTACTACTACAGGCATGGAAAGTAAACTAGCTAAAAGCTACAACTAATTTTTTTTGTTTTTTCTTAAGGTTTTTCAAACACACAAAAAGAAAGCTTAAAAAGAAAATAAACTAGCATGGATGATACAATGAAAAAGTATGAGCACCGACAACTGGCATGAGTGTGTGAACAAGAATGTAATGTTGGTGAGAAATACGTACTCCCCAAATCTTAGGCTTTTGGCCTAAGTTGGTCTATGCCCACAGATCAAAACTGCCCTCTCCGGTGTACTGAGAAGGGTCTTCGGGGT
The DNA here is from genome assembly GCF_003073215.2 of Triticum urartu. Lineage (NCBI taxonomy): Eukaryota > Viridiplantae > Streptophyta > Magnoliopsida > Poales > Poaceae > Triticum > Triticum urartu. The sequence goes on along the minus strand of NC_053027.1, from coordinate 402,395,126 downwards.
GCCACTGGTTGGCGATCTCCTACGGATCCCACTGATAAACAGACTGGCAGTGAGGATCAGATAGTGGCTCCGGCTCTGGAGCTGATGTCAGGCTCTGGTATGCCTGAACGGCCTCCAGCAAAACAAGGTACGTGCCTGAAAATATGTTGAACAAAGAGGGAGCAGACAAGGTAATAGTCTCAAAGTGTTTCTTATCAAATATCAGTCTACAGTTAAGCATCTTCTTCTTATGCTTAATAATAAAATCATGTGCTACCATGCTCTTATAATCTAGAAAAATATGAGGTAGCAACTTTTCCTCTTTCTCATAATGCCTAATAGGTATGTTAAACTATGCAGCAAGGCGCGAGGCGAAGATGCCACCTAGGATGGGACCCTTTGTATGGTACAGATTTAACCATTTAGCAACAATAGCGCCTAAAATGAAAGTGGTATCACGAAACAAAGCATGGCACAAAATAACAATATCAGGGCCACTAAGATTTCCACAGTTCCCGTGACCAATTAAGCATCTACTAGCAAATGTTGCAAAGTAATGTAGAACAGGAAAATGTATGCTAGTGATTCTTCCATCGGAAACTTTCCTCGTTTCCCCTACAACAATTATATCAATAAATCCCACCACGTCATTACGATGTGGTTCCTCTATGCTACCCTCAAAGGGTATCCTACAAACCTGGCAAATCATAAAGCGACATCTCCTTATGCTCATCATATAAATAAAATTCCACCGAAGGTGGTGATCTCCTAGCATGGAAATGAAAATTTTGCACAAAAATATTGGTGAAGAGATACTGTTCACGCTGGTCGTGGAGGAAGTCGGTGAGGCCTGCATTCTCAGCAATATAATAAAAATCTTCATAAATCCCGGCTTCTCAAGAACTCATCACAAGGCCATTCACACGGCCAAACCTCCGCAGCACGAGGGAGATTATACTTGGGCTTCTTATTCTCTTCACTTTGCTTATCCTTCGAGCTTCGGCTCGATGAGCCCCTCAAAAATCTCTTCATCTTTTTCTAAAAATTTATGACATTTTTAGTAACACAAAGTAAAAGTGAACCAAACTCAACAAAATTGATAGCAACTACTCCTACAAGTGCCTAGAGGCTATATCATGCATTAAACTACTTTTGACCACATAAATTTGACATGCAAGCTCAAATAGGGTCACCTAAGCAGCAAAAATTTGCAATAAATAAAGCACTAGAACAAAAACTAATTAGACCATTGGAGGAGTCACATACCGAAGAACAATGCCCCAAAGCAGTTTTGTGAATGGAGCTTTGAGCAAGGAGATCGAAAATGGCAGCAAGAAGAGCTAGAACACGAGTTTGAGATGGTGGATGATTTTTTATGGAGGAAGACGAAGTGGGTGGGTGCAAGGATAAGTGGAGGGGACCCACGAGGGGTCCACGAGGTAGGGGCGCCCCCTCCACCCTCGTGGACACATGGTGGGTCCCCTGGTGTGTTCTCAGTGCCAGTAATTCTTAAATATTTTGGAAAAAAATCATATTTCATTTTCAGGGCATTTCGAGAACTTTTATTTTTGGGGTATTTTTTATTGCAAGGATAATTCAGAAAATAGACAGTAAATACTATTTTTTCTTTATTTAATATAAATAACAGAAAGTAAAAAGAGGGTACAGAAGGTTGTGCTTTCTAACTTCATCCATCTCATGCTCATCAAAAGGAATCCACTAACAAGGTTGATCAAGTCTTGTTAACAAACTCATTCCGAATCGCATGAAACTGGAGAAATTTCGAATAGCACTAGGTTACCTCAACGGGGATATGCATGTCCCCAACAATAAGAATATCATATTTCTTCTTGACAGTAGGAAGAGGAAATTCAAAACCTCCAATAGTAATTGTTGAAATTTTCCGATAGAATTAATATTGTGGACTTGAGATTGTTTCCTCGGAAAGTGTACCATATGCTCATTACCATTAACATGAAAAGTGACATTGCCTTTTTTGCAATCAATAACAGCCCCTGCAGTATTCAAAAAGGGCCTACCAAGAATAATGGACATACTATCGTCCTCGAGAATATCAAGAATAACAAAGTCCATCAAAATAGTAACGTTTGCAACCACAATAGGCACATCCTCGCAAATACCGACAGGTATAGCAGTTGATTTATTAGCCATTTGCAAAGATATTTCAGTAGGTGTCAACTTATTCAAATCAAGTCTATGATATAAAGAGAGAGGCATAACACTAACACCGTCTCCAAGATCACATAAAGCAGTTTTAACATAGTTTCTTTTAATGGAGCATGGTATAGTTGGTACTCCTCGATCCCCAAGTTTCTTTGGTATTCCACCCTTAAAAATGTAATTAGCAAGCATGGTGGGAATTTCAGCTTCCGGTATCTTTCTTTTATTAGTAACAATACCTTCATGTACTTAGCATAAGGATTAATTTTAAGCATATCAGTCAAACCCATATGCATAAAGATAGGTCTAATCATTTCAGCAAAGCGCTCAAAATCCTCATCATACTTTTTCTTGAATGGTTTAGGAGGAAAAGGCATGGGTTTCTAAACCCATGGTTCTCTTTCCTTACCGTGCTTCCTAGCAACAAAGTCTCTCTTATCATAATGTTGATTCTTTGATTGTGGGTTATCGAGATCAACAGCAGGTTCAATCTCTACATCATTGCCATTCCTAGGTTGAGCATCAACATGAACATTATCATTAGCATTATCACTAGGTTCATGTTCATTACCAGATTGTGTTTCAGCATCAGAAATAGAAATATCATTGGGATTCTCAGGTGTGTCAACACTCAACAACAGGTTCACTAGAAGCATGCAAGGTCCTATCATTTTTCTTCTTCTTAGAAGAAGAACTAGGTGCATCAACATTAGTTCTCTGAGAATCTTGCTCAATTCTCTTGGGGTGGCCCTCAGATACAAAGGTTGCTGAGTCATTTTACCCCCTCTAGTCATAACTCTAACGGCATTATCATTTTTCTTATTATTTAATTCACTGAGCAAATCATTCTGAGCCTTAAGTACTTGTTCTACTTGAGTGGTAACCATAGAAGCATGTTTACTAATAAGTTTAAGTTCACCTTTAACTCTAGACATATAATCACTCAAGTGCTCAAGCATATCAGCATTGTGTTTCAATTGTCTACCAACACAAGCATTGGAGTTTTATTATTTAACGATAAAATTATCAAACTCATCTAAGCATTGGCTAGCAGACTTATTACAAGGAATATCACCTTCAGCAAATCCATAGAGAGAATTTACCTTTACTACCTGTGTCGGGTTATCAAGACCATGTATCTCTTCAATAGGTGGTAAATTCTTAACATCTTCAGCTTTAATACCTTTTTCTTTTATAGATTTCTTTGCCTCTTGCATATCTTCAGGACTGAGAAATAGAATACCCCTTTTCTTCGGAGTTGGCTTAGGAGTTGGTTCAGGAAGTGTCCAATCATTTTCATTACACAACATATTATTCAACAACAATTCAGCTTGATCAACTATTCTTTCCCTGAAAACACAACCAGCACAACTATCCAGGTGGTTTCTGGAAGCATCGGTTAGTCCATTATAAAAGATATCAAGTATTTCATTTTTCTTGAGAGGATGATCAGGCAAAGCATTAAGTAATTGGAGAAAGCTCCCCCAAGCTTGTGGGAGACTCTCTTCTTCAATTTGCACAAAATTATATATTTCCCTTAAGGAAGCTTGTTTCTTATGAGTGGGGAAATATTTAGCAGAGAAGTAATAAATCATGTCCTGGGGACTACGCACAAAACCAGGATCAAGAGAATTAAACCATGTTTTAGCATCACCCTTTAATGAGAACGGAAACAACTTAAGGATGAAGTTGTAGAGAGTTTTCTCATCATTAGTGAATAGGGTGGCTATATCATTTAATTTAGTAAGATGTGCCACAACAGTTTCAGATTCATAGCCATAAAAAGGATCAGATTCAACCAAAGTAATTAACTCAGGATCGACAGAGAAATCATAGTCCTTATCAGAAATAAGGATAGGTGAAGTAGAAAAAGCAGGGTCATATTTCATTCTAGCATTCAAAGACTTTTCTTTCAACTTAGCTAATAATTTCTTAAGATCATATCTATCATTGCAAGCTAAAAAGTCTCTAGCAGTTTCTTCGTTCATGACATAGCCCTCGGGAACAATAGGCAATTCATATCTAGGGGGAGAATCTTCATCATCACTTTCATCAATATTATTAGTTTCAATAATTTCATTCTCTCTAACCCTAGCAAGTTGTTCATCAAGAAATTCACCTAGTGGCACAGTATTATCAAGCATAGAAGTAGTTTCATTATAAGTATCATGCAAAGCGGAAGTGGCATCATCAATAACATGTGACATATCAGAATGAATAGCAGGAGTAGGTGTCGCAAGTTTACTCAAAACAGAAGGTGAATCCAGTGCAGAGCTAGATGGCAGTTCCTTACCTCCCCTCGTAGTTGAGGGGAAAATCTTGGTTCTTTTTATCTTTCAAGTTCTTCATAGTGATCAGCAGATATAAATCCCAAGTGACTCAAAGAATAGAGCTATGCTCCCCAGCAACGGCGCCATAAAGTAGTCTTGATAACCCACAAGTATAGGCGATCGCAACAGTTTTCGAGGGTAGAGTATTCAACCCAAATTTATTGATTCGAGACAAGGGGAGTCAAAGAATATTCTCAAGTATCAGCAGCTAAGTTGTCAATTCAACCACACCTAGAAACTTAATATCTGCAGCAAGGTATTTAGTAGCAAAGTAATATGATAGTAGTGGTAACGATAGCAAAAGTAATATTTTTGGTTTTATAGTGATTGTAATAGTAGCAACGAAAAAGTAAATAAGCGAAGAACAATATATGAAAAGCTCGTAGGCAATGGACCAGTGATGGATGATTATGTCGGATGCGATTCCTCATGCAATAGTTATAACCTAGGGTGACACAGAACTAGCTCCAGTTCATCAATGTAATGTAGACATGTATTCTGAATATAGTCATGTGTGCTTATGGAAAAGAACTTGCATGACATCTTTTGTCCTACCCTCCCGTGGCAGCGGGGTCCTATTGTAAACTAAGGGATATTAAGGCCTCCTTTTAATAGAGTACCGGACCAAAGCATTAGCACTTAGTGAATACATGAACTCCTCAAACTACGGTCATCACTGGTAAGTATCCCGATTATTGTCACTTTGGGGTTAACGGATCATAACACATAATAGGTGACTATAGACTTGCAAGATAGGATCAACAACTCACATATATTCATGAAAACATAATAGGTTCAGATCTGAAATCATGCCACTTGGGCCCTAGTGACAAGCATTAAGCATAGCAACATCAATCTCAGAACATAATGGATACTAGGGATCAAACCCTAACAAAACTAACTCGATTACATGATAAATCCCATCCAACCCATCACCGTCCAGCAAGCCTACGATGGAATTACTCACGCACGGCGGTGAGCATCATGAAATTGGTGATGGAGGAAGGTTGATGATGACGATGGCGACAGATTCCCCTCTCCGGAGCTCCGAACGGACTCCGGATCAGCCCTCCCAAGAGAGTTTAGGGCTTGGCAGCGGCTCCGTACCGTAAAACACGATGAATCATTCTCTCTGGTTTTTTCTACCCGAATACGAATATATAGAGTTGGAGTTGAGGTCGGAGGAGCACCAGGGGGACCACGAGGCAGGGGGCGCGCCCAGGGGGGTAGGCGCGCCCCCACCCTCGTGGACAGGGTGTGGGCCCCCTGGCCTTGATTCTTTCGCCAGCATTTTTTATATATTCCAAAAATAATCTCCATTGATTTTCATGTCATTCCAAGAACTTTTATTTCTGCACAAAAATAACACCATGGCAATTCTGCAGAAAACAGTGTCAGCCCGGGTTAGTTCCATTCAAAGCATGCAAGTTAGAGTCCAAAACAAGGGCGAAAGTGTTTGAAAAAGTAGATACAATGGAGACGTATCAGGCGACTCTTCCCGCTACATTGGGGCTCCGGAGCACCCTCTCTAGTGGGTAGGCTTAGACGACCTTAATTGGGTGGCCTTGGAAGTAGTGACATAGCTTGCATGAGGCCACCAGGAGCACGAACATGAGCTTCTGCGTCATGGGGTATCATGCCCTTGTGTTTCGTAGTACCATGTTGACGAAGTAGACTGGGTGCTCGACGAGGGTGGGAGCGTCGATGGAGCCTAAGGCCTCCAGAGGTTGTGGCGCCTCCCGAGGTACGGGGGCCTCAGGAGCTTGGTTGCCCACCACGGCCTCTGCGGGCCTAGAGACGCCATCTTGTGGGGTCTGGTCGTCCGAGTGCGTCGTCGTGGCCTTAGCGGTTCCGCCCAAGCTACTGGCCCAGGGCGATGTGCATCAGCCGCTGGAAGGTTGCCCCAGCGTTGCGCAGTCCAAACGGCATGCAGGTGTAGCAATATACTCCGCATGGGGTCAGGAAGGCCGTCTTCTCCACGTCCTCCACCGCCATCTTGATCCAGTGATAACCCGAGAAGGCATCTAGAAAACACATCAGGTCGCATTCGGTGGTGCAGTTGACAATCTGGTCGATGCGCGGAAGTGGGAACGGGTCTTGAGGGCAGGCTTTGTTGAGGTTGGTGAAGTCGACGCACATACGTTCCATCCCACCTTTCGTGGGCACAACGACGGGGTTCGCCAGCCACTCTGGGTACCGGACCTCGCGGATGACACCCGCAGCTTGTAGCTTGCGGGTTTCCTGGACGATGAAGGACTGCTTCTCCATGGACTGTCGTCACGCCTTCTGCTTCACAGGGCGCACATTGCGGCACACCCTTAAGTGATGCTCGATTACACCTCTTGGGACTCCCACCAGCTACTTGGGCTCCTAGGTGAATATCTCCTTGTTCGCACGCAAGAGTCTCACCAGCGCTTCTTCTTGTTCGGGGCCGAGGTTGGCGCCTATGGTGAAAGTGGCTCCCGAGGTCCCGTCTTCCTCAACTGGCACTTGCTTGGTTTCATCCCGATCTTGAGTGAACAACTGCTTAGTTTTTGCTGGCGCGGCCCCTTTAGCCCCCAGGGTGGCCTCATCGGCTGGGCGCGCTACCGCGGCGGCTCTGAAGTCGAGCTTCGGAGCCGTTAGGGATTCCTTGGTATCCCCGTCCACGGTGAGAATGCCGCTGCCCCCGGGCATCTTCATGAGGTTGTAGGCTGGATGGGTCGCTGCCATGAACTGAGCCAGGGCAGGGTACCCGAGGATGGTGTTGTACGGGAGGCCGATGTGGGCGATGTTGAAGTCGACCAGCTCGGTGCGGTAGCTGTCGTGGGTACCAAAGGTGACCGAGAGGCGTATTTGCCCTAGGGGGCTGGTGGAGCCGATGTCGACCCCGGAGAAAGGCTTGGTGGGGCGGAGCCTGCCGTATGGTACATGAAGCAAGCCGAAGGCTTCCACAGAGAGCATGTTGAGGCCAGCTCCGCCGTCGATGAGGGTCTTGGTCACCGCCACGTTGCAGATGGTGGGTGTGCACACCATTGGGAGCGCGCCCGAGCTCGTAGTGATAGCTGGGTGGTCCTCCGAGCTGAATGTGAGGTCAGCCTGGGGCGCCGCCCATCCCGGGGGAGCCCCTGGCTGCATGCGGGCGGCGCCCACCTAGCGGAAGAATTGCTTGATGTGGCGATCTGTAGGTGTCGCCCGTGAACCACCGAGGAGGTATGCTACGGCGAGAGGAGCCTGTGCCATGAAGCGCGCGACGAAGAGGCGGCACAGCTCCTCCCAGGAGGCCACAGAAGATCCTGGCAAGCTGAGCAGCCAGGCATGTGGCGCACCGGCCAGGGCCAGCGGGAACCAGTTGGCCATGACCTGGTCGTCGCCTCCGACTTCGAGGACGACCTCCTCATATGCCTGCAGGAAGGCCGTCGGATCTGCCGCGCCGTCATAGCAGGGTGGCATCTCCGGCTTGAACTTGCGCGGCCACCGCACCTACCGCAAGGCATGGGTGAAGGCCCAGACGCCCACGGCGCATCCGCAGGTGCCCCCTGGCCTAATCGGAGGGATGTCGTCTGCCATGGAGCGGGACGAAGCAAGCGGAGAGGCGAAGCTTCGACGCACCCCTACTTGGCGCGCCAAATGTCGGATCATGGGTTCCAGCAAACCCTTGAGGTTCGAACACTGGGGTGCTCATGAAGATCTCTCTCTCTCTCCCGCTAACTCTCGCAACGATCTCTAGGCCTAGCTCGCCGAACCCAAGGAACAAGAGACACAAGATTTTATACTAGTTCGGTCCACCGATGTGCTGTAATACCCTACTCCAGTGTGGTGTGGTGGATTGCCTTGTAGGCTGAGGATGAACTAGTATAGTGGGCGAACAACCTCCTGGGGAGAGGTGTTCTTGACCTTGATGAGCTGGTGAGATGGCCTTGGTGGAATGGATCTGATCTAAGATGAGTTGATCCCCCTCTATGATGGTGGTTGTCCTATTTATAGAGGCCCTGGTCCTCCTCCCAAATGTTTTGGCAGGAAGGCACCCCACAACAGCCAATTTCGAAGGGGGACAACTAGTACAAGTTATCCTGACAAAAGGTGGTCTTCGCCTGCCAAAGGCTCTGGTGGTGACGCCACTGTGGGCTCCGCGGTGACCTCTGTCCTACCGTCCTGCTGGTCTTGGTCTTGTTGCACCGATATGGAAACCTTTGCCTGATGCCTTGAGACTCCTCGTCTGCGCCTGCTTCCTTAGCACCAAAGAGGAAACTGGCACCATGTGCCCACTAGCGCCCGCCTGACCTTGGTCGTCATGGCTCACGTCACGCGGACCTCGTGAGGTGCCCCTTGCATAGATATCTCCGCTCCTCGGGAGCTAGCCTAGTGAGGCCGCCCCGGAGGAGGTCTTGGGTCGTCCGCCTCGCGAGGCTTGGCCCCTCGCGAGGGTCTTGAGTGGTTGTTGCTGAAGATGGGTCGTACCAGGCCGCCGAATGAGCCACGCCTTGGGCCGCAGGCAGGCAAGTCTGGGTACCCCTGTTCCCAGGACGCCGACAACATCTTATCTTCATTATCCTCTATCCCTTCCAGTATTATCATATCTATAATTACTCTCTACAAAATGTAGAGTACATGCAATGCTTATGAAGAAGATTCTGTGCTGAAATTCGTGAGTTATCCTTCCTTTAACATGGAGAAGGGCATTATAAAGTCGGTGTTAACTGTTAATGTAAGTCAGTCCTTCTAGAGCCTTTATCCTCAACTGTTGTTTAATTTGCTCATACTCCGTATCGTTAATTGTTGTTTAGTTTGCTGTTTCTATCAGAATGCATGTTCGCACCCGTAAGTTTCAAGTTTTACTTGTAAAACCAAATTCCTTATTCATACCACGCACATTACTCAATACTCCCGATATGTATGCTTGGTTTTGTGGATCTATAATTCAGTGTGTGGTGAAGTAGCCCACGTTTGCACCTTGTCGTCTCCTGTTTTATCTTACTGATGTGGCTGATGATATGAACAACATGTCATGCACATTAACCAAAATAGATACAATGATTGTCTTTTCCCTTCATCTATGCTTGTTATGTTGACATGGTAATCCAGTAGTGTGGTGAAGCTCCCCGCATTATGAATAATGCCAAATTATGCTATTGATATTTTGAACTTACTCTTTATTTTCTAATTTGAAATTGGATGGAATTGACAGCACAGTTATCATCTTTGTTTATACACGTGCAAAACCTGTCATCTCTCTGCTTGTTTCAGGGTGATATGCCTGATGGTATGCACAAGTTTGCTGAAGGCTGTGAGACAAACCCAACATATATTCTAGCAAAGAATGCAAAACATCTTGAACATAGCGAGACAAACCCAAAGTCTTGTCTTGATGCAGTGTTCAAGTTACTTGAGACTAGCAGTCAGACAAGCTCATAGAATTCGTTGTCTGAATTAGTTTGACTTATTCAGTCCCAAGTTCTAGTAGAAAGGCATTCTGCAACTCAACTTCCACTTGAAGTTCTATATCTAAGAAATATTGCGGAGAACACTAATGAGAACCTCATTGCTAAATAGCTACACCTGGAAGCTATGACCGACATGCTAGGCCGGTCTCACAGCCTTGCTCAGCAGCTTGTGCAGCAGTTCCCGCGCAAGGCTAACCTTTCTTGAACTGTCTTGGAAGTGATCTTGGTTCAGTATTATTTTGTTACATTGCAATGGTGCCTAGTTTTTGTAATCTGCTTCTTCGTTGCGCTTTATGATCACTGATGGCGAACTTCAACGCCCAGTGGATGTAATATACCATAAATCCTTTATTGTATAGTGTAGGTTTATTCTAAGTTACTATGCCACAATTTCTTTATTGTATAGAGTAGGTTTGTTCTTAATTCCTACTAGTTACTGCCATCATTCGCCTCTAACGGGCCTGCTTTTTAGCGGGCCACAATTGGGCCGACCTGCAACTTTCTTGGGCCTGGAAGGCCATTGGGGCCTTCACACTTTGTGCCAGGCCCACAACTTAATCGGGCCTATATTCGTCCCAAATTTTAGTTGGGCCTTTAGTGGACCCAACGCTTAGTTGGGCCCATGTAGCTTTGGGCCATTAACAGGTTGAATATTCCGCTAGCCTGTTATGGCCCAGAAGAAACCATGGGCCTTTAGCATGCCAAAATGCATGTTGGGCCTCAATTTTCACAAGTCGTCGATGGGCCTTCAGCAGGCTGAAATGTTGACTGGGCCTTTTTTGGCCCAATTATATGACGGGCCATTACGAGGCCGAAACATATCTTGGACCTTAGTTGGCCCACTGATATCATGGCCTTTAAGAGGCCGAAAGCTTAGTACCGGCATCAACGGGCCAAATTATATGACAGACCTTTAACATGCTAAAAGTCACGTTGGGCTGAACTGTTGCCACCTTTATCACCGGGCGTTAGTGGGCCGGATGTCGCGTCGGACCATATATGGCCCATGGGCAGCACGGGCCATTCCCAGCCGAAAGACACACCAGGCTGAAATGGGCCCATGTCTACATCGGGCCTCTAACAGGCCAAAAATCACTGGGCCGTAACTAGGCTCAAATATTCGGCGAACAATTAACGAGCCAGATCTGGCTTCGGGCCGTAAATGGGCCATGTTTAAACAGGCAGTTATTGGGCTAGCCCACTAGTACCTGAGTAAGTACTACAAGCCTTTGACTGGGCCAGCCTTTTTAACCTATATGGGCCTCTGTTGGGCCCTGCCACGTGTCGATATATCATAGGCATGTCTCCTCCATTGGATGACGACATCTGGCCCATCGAGGAGCAGACACATGTTTCCTCCAGCCAATGATGATTTTACACGTGGAAAATCCCCATTTGTTCGGGCTGTTAACGGGTTATCGGATCCAAACCAAAACCCGATAGCTTAATGGCGACCCATTACGGTGGATGCCACATGTCGGTTACCCTTGATGAAAGCATTTCCATGACGCACCATTTATCGTCATGGAAATGGACACTTCCGTGATGATAATTTTGGTAATGTCATGGAACACTTCTACGACAGCACAGGTATGACTATCGTCATGGATGTACATGCATGACAAAAAACGTGACCTACTGTGACAAACACGTATCATCACGGAAGTGTGTTTTTTTGTAGTGTATATTCATGAAAACATAAAGAGTTCATCTCTAAAATCATAGCACTCGGGCCCTAGTGAAAAGCATTAAACATAGGAAAGTCATGGCAACATCAATCTCAGAACATAGTGGATACCAGGGATCAAGCCCTAGAAAAACTAACTCGATTACATGATAAATCTCATCCAACCCATCACCATCCAGCAAACCTACGAAGGAATTACTCACTCCCGGCGGTGAACATCATGAAATTGGTGATGGAGGAAGGTTGACGATGACACGGCGTCGAATCCCCCTCTTCGGAGCCCAGACGGGACTCCAGATCAGCCCACCCGATGAAGAATAGGAGGTGGTGGCAGCTCCATATCATAAAACGCGATGATTCCTTCTCTCTGATTTTTTCTTGGCGAATAGGTACTTATGGAGTTGGAGTTAGGGTTGTGGGGGCTGCCAGGGGCTCAGAAGCGCTCCCTTTGGGCTTGCGGCGCCTTGGTGGGCCTCCTCTGATAATTTCTTCCACCAATATTTTTTATATATTCTAAAAATAATTCCCCATAAATTTTCAACTCAATCCGAGAACTTTTATTTCTGCACAAAAACAACACCATGACAATTCTAGTGAAAATAACGTCAATCCGGATTAGTTCCATTCAAATCATGCAAATTAGAGTCCAAAATAAGAGCAAAAGTGTTTGGAAAATTAGATACGTTTGGGACGTATCACATATCACAATGGTTGAAGGAATGGTTCGCCAATGCTAGTGATGTTGACCGTGAGACAATGGTGCAGGGCCTATAGTCTGTGGCTAGCTAGGAATGAGGCGCGCGATGGAAAGAAAATTGCGGATGCAAAGATTGTGGCAGAGCGGATTGACGATCACGTGAAGGAGTGGAGAGCGGTGCACCAAAGAACAACTCGGACTGTGGAACCGAAGCTGGTAGAAAGATGGAAGCCACCCAAGGTGGGTTGGATCAAGGTTAATGCCGACGGGGCTACTTCAAAATTATAGTTAAATGGAGGAGGAGTGGTCTTGCGGGACCATGATGGTGCATATAGGGGAGGGGCGTGCACGTTCCTCCCAGGCACTTCTGACCCAGAGTTGCTAGAAGTATTGGCAAGCCAGCGAGCGGTCCAACTAGCAATACAACAAAACATGGAGAAGATACACCTCGAGCTAGACAACAAAGGGGTGGTGGCGATGGTCAATGATAAGAGAAAGAATTTGTCGGTTGTAGGTCAACTAATGGAGGAAGTTAAGGAGTTACTACAGACTCGACAAGGGTTTAAGGTGAGATGGGCTCGTAGATCGGCTAATGCAGCATCGCATAGATTAACAAAGGAAGGGGTTAGCATTCAAATGAATAAAGATTAAAGAGTGACTTGAGGTGCCACCAAACTGTATCATGCAGGTTGTTGCAGATGAGATTCCATACTTTGTTTCATTTATTTTAATTTTTAAAATGCTTTACCTCTAAAAAAACCTGGGAGGGATGCTCGCATATTTTCTATACCTATTTCAGGTTTTTCGATGTTATTTTCTCAATGGAATGACGTGCCCGTCGACTATGAGATGATTATGGCAACTTCGTCAATCTAAAGACCAGTCGGCTTAATCTCTTGGCTGATTGTCTCACATGGTTATGGTGCGTGTACGTGTGTTTATAGAAGTGAATGTTTGCGCGCTTTTTCAAAATCCAACAATTCATCATTTTCTCAAAGCATAGATGAATTGGCACACGAGGGATTAGGAAATCTGCGAAGTTGGTAAGGTTTTAGCTCATGCATGCCGACTCAGAAACCTCTTATTAATAAACATACAAGAAGTTTTTTGGTGAATACGCATTATTGCGTATCATTTCATTGATAGGGGGTAGTACAGGGTGCAACTCTAGGGATCAGGCGACCCGAAGAGTGCAACATGAGCAGAGGGGAGGATGCTTAGCCTCGCTATAATAAGTCTTAGGTTACAGGAATGATGGATGCTAACTTAGTTGCTCCAGCACGTGCCCACAGGCGGGCCTCATCTTTGATTGTGCGAGCAAGATCATCGTTACAGGGCCGGGCATTGTTGAAGTTAGCGGCGTTGCGATGCTTCCAAATGGACCAGGCGGTGAGCGCGATGAGCGATTTAATCCCCTTGCGATACGAGGCCGGGGCAGTGTTGTTGGTTTTGCACCACCATTCGAAGAAGTCGTCGGTGGAACATGGCGTAGGGATTGGTAGACGGCACCATGAGAGGATTTCATGCCAAGTAATCCTGGAGAAGACGCACCGGGCAAGCAGGTGATCCAGGGACTCGAGCTCTTGGCCGCATAGCTTGCAGAGGGGATTGTGAGGCAATCCGTGGCGAGCGCGGCGCTCAGCCGTCCAGCAACAATCCATCGAGGCGAGCCAGAGAAAGAACTTGGCGCTGTCAGGCGCCCACGATCGCTAGATGAGATGCCAGAGTGGGCTGGAGGTCGATCCATGGAACAAGGCTTTTTATGCAGAACAGTGGTTTGTCTCGACAAATAGAACAAAGCCAGTTAAAGCATCTAGATCCGAGAGAAACCAAGGCCCCTAGCTCCACACCCGCGCCGCCGACGGCCACTCCGGCCCCGGCGTACACCAGATCTGTGGCGGCCGCCGCTCCGGTGCCTCTGCCCACCATGGCCTCTCCTTCCCCCTCCCCCTCCGCCCCTGGCCGCTCTCGTGCGCTCTGCTGGATGGAATCCAGCCCATCCTCGGTTGGATCGGAGGACCGCTCCTACCGCCAGGCCCTCTGCTCCTCGGCGCCCGCCTCCCCCACCCCGCCGCTGCCGCCCTCCCCGCTCGTCGTGCGCCTTGGACCCCGCTCCGAGGTGCACCGGGTCATGACCGAGGCCACGCCAGCCGACGAGGGCGGGTGGGAGAGGGCTTCTGGTCAGCGCCGCCCGCGTCATCGTCGGGCGCCGCGTCGTCCGCCTGCGCACCCCTCACCCTCACCCGCCTCCCCCGGCCAGCTCCCTTGCCCGCCGTGGCTGAGTGCCTGCGCTGCATGGGCGACCACCCCCGTTCGGAGTGTCGGCGGGATGTGTGGTGCCTCCGCTGCCACTTCTTCGGCCATGTGGCCAGGTTCTGCACCAACCCCCGGTACTCCCCTGCCTCCGGCGCCCCCGCCGCAAAGAGGCCGCTCGTGTCCTCTCCGTGCTCCTCTGGCTCGTCTGCCCCCAGCGTGGATGGCCCCCTCCCGACCGCGTCCTCCGGCCTGTCCCTCTCCTACTCCCTGAATCCGACACCTTCGGCCTCTTGCGCCACCCCGCCTTCCCCGCCGGCCTCCTCCAGTGCTGCTGGTTCCGCCCCTGGAGTCGTCATTGTCGCCATGCCCGGGCATCGCAAGCTCCGCCCCGCAGGGGCCATTTGCTACATGCCTCGGACTATCCGCCTCGAGGAGGCCGAGCGCGCACTCAACCTTTCCCTCGTCGCCGTGGTGGAGGGCAACCGGCAGCGTGCTTCCGTTGCCGACATCGCTGGCGAGCTCTCCGCTCGCTTCCGCCTTAGCCCGGACGCGTTTTCCGTCCACCGCTGCCGGGATGTAGAGTTTCTCCTGCGTTTCGCGGGCGCTGCGACCCGGGCGCGCGTGGCCGTGGCCCCCTTCCACGCCCCTCGCTTCCGCCTCATCCTTCATCCTTGGAGCCATCTCGCCGGCGCCGAGCCCGTCTCCCTGCGCATCTCCGTTGACATTGAGATGACTGGCATCCCCGAGCACGGCTGGGACATCTCCTCCGCCGTGCAGCTGATATCTCCGTTCTGCCTCATCGATCGTCTGGCGCCGAAGACGCTTGACGGCATTGACATGTTCGTGTTCCGGCTTTCGGCATGGATGGCCGACCCCGATGCCATCCCGCGGTCGTCGGAGCTCCTGCTCGCCGAGCCCTACGCCCATGCCGGCGCCAACCCCGATCTCGTCGACCGCTTCGCCATCGAGCTCATGCGCTTCCCCGTCTCCATCCACGTCCGGCGCTCCGCAGATTTCTGCCTCCCCGGCCCATCGCAACCTGCTTCCGAGCCTGCTGCCGGTGGTGGTGGGGGTGGCTCGCCGCCGTGCCCCATCGCATGGCCGCGCAGACATGACTTCCCGCCTCCCCGTGCTCCCCGTGGGTCCCCCCGGCCCGTGGAGGCAGTCGCAACCACTCCGGTCATCGTCGCCGGCGTGCTTCTCCGCCGTTCTGCGGCTGGCATGGCGTTCTTGGGCCCCATCCTCCTATTGGCGGCTTTTCCTGTGGCCCCACGGTGCACGCGCGGCTTTCCCCTGGCACTGGCGTCACGACCACTACAGGCCATGGCTTGGCTGCGGACCTGGTCGCCCCGGTTCAAACTGGGGCGCTGACCAGCCTAGCTGGCCCCAATCATGCAAGCTGCTCATTGGCGTGGCCCGCCTCGGATCCCGCAAGTTGTCGCTCGTCCCCACCACTACTGCTGCTGACGCCCCCAGCCCCGCCCGACAAGGACGCAGTTGCTGATTCAGTGCCGCTCCATGCCACGCCCCCATGCCAATCCCCTCCTGGTGGCAATCCCGACCCCGCGCACATAGACAGTGCTTCTGATTCAAATCCTGTCCTGGGCTCTCCAATCCATCCTGCCCCAGTCCTTGTGGCCCCCACTGCAGATCCCCAGGCGGGCCGCACCAACCTGCTGCCCCCGCCAGTGGAGCATTCTGGGCCCCCACCGTCCTCGGCCTCTGCTCGCCCAATCTCCATGGCACAGGGAGCCGCGCACGATGCCCCCCTTGGTGGACTCGTCCCCACCATCCCCTCGCGCGCCCAGCCCGCCTCGTGATTGCCAACCTCAAGATTCTCTGGTTGCGTCCGATCCCATTGGTGGCTCGCCACATGTCGCCTCCAGCCTGGCCAACCCTTCCGAGGCCATGCAACCCACGTCCGGTGACATGTAGCTTACTGCACCTACGTCCAATGGCCAAGCCTCATGCCCTGTTCCGCACCATGTGCTGACCCTCATCGGCGATCTTCGGACCACCGTTGCGCCTATCCTCCCCACACCGCCGGTGCGCCGCAAGCGGGGCGAGCTGCCGCCGAACTTCACGCCCAGGCGCAGTGGCCGTATCACCATGAACAACAAGGGCCTCGATTCCGCGACCAAAGCGAAGTGGGTGCTCCTCCGTCGCCTCGGCCTCCTATAAGAGGATGAGCCAGTTTCCCCGGATGTTTGGTCACGTTACACTCGGCTCTTCGAGCGCCCCCTTGCCGCTGGGGTCGTCCAGGCTTTTGCTGATTTTTACGGGTGGTGTGTTCCCCTGGCTTGTTTGATGGCGCTGTGCCGCCACAGCCAAGGATGGTCGAGATATGACACCCCCCCCCCACCCCCACCGTGTACCAAATAATTTTAATGGATCAAGACCTCAAGTTTATCTTCTGGAATGTCCGTGGGTTAAATTGTAGAGCCAAGCGCACTGCAATACGGACCGTTGTCACCTCCGCTTCCCCCTATGTGGCCTGCCTCTTGGAGACCAAGCTCTCTCTGGTCTCGCCCGCAATCATCCTCGAAACGCTCGGTCCCCTGTTCACCGACTTCTTCTGGTTACCAGTAGCAGGCACGCGCGGCGACATCCTTCTCGCATGGCGCCCCGATCATCTCAGTCTTTCTAACCCCGCTATTGGATCTTACCACGTCTCCGCCGTGGTCTCCACCATGTCGGCCACGAATCCCTGGTGGATCACTGGCGTGTACGGCCCGCAAGACGCGGATGATAAGATCGCGTTCCTGAACGAGTTGCATGAGCTGTGTGCCACCATGTCTGAACCATGGCTTCTAGGAGGGGACTTTAACATGGTCACTTCCATTGCGGACAAGAACAATGGCCGGATTAACCAGCGTACCTCCAGCAGATTCCGGCGCTTTATCACAGACCATGCCCCGCGTGACATATACATGCACGGGCGGTGCTTCACTTGGTCGAATGAGCAGGACATCCCCACGCTGGTTCGCAACGATCGCGGGCTGTGCACCACCTCCTAGGCCACGGGACACCCGCAGCACCTCCTCCGCTGCCTTGCCTCCGCGGCCTCGGATCACTGCCCCCTCATCCTGGACTGCTCCCTCTGCTCGCCTGAGAAGCGACGATTCCAGTTTGAGCGCTTCTGGGTCAAGCTCAAGGGGGTTCTGCCTACTGTGGAGGCGGCCTGGCACTCTGTCCCCGCGACGCCGACCCCTTCCAGCGGCTCTTCGCGCGGCTGAAGGCCACCGCTCGCCACCTCCAGAGCTGGGGCTCCCGCTCCATCGGGCACATCACCTCCCAGCTTACCACGGCGCGCGAGCTCATCTATCGGCTTGACGTCACGCAAGACCACCGCGCTCTTTCGCCCGCCGAGACCTGGCTCCGGTGTGAACTTAAACGCACCTACCTCGATCTAGCTTCCCTCGAATGATGCCTCGTGCGCGAGCGCGTCCAGCTCCGCTGGCTCAAGAAGGGGGACACGAATGCCGCTTACTACAAGATCCATGCCGCGCACCGGAGCCAGAAGAAGCGTATTCTCATCTTGCGCGTGAACAATGCGACGATCACAGACGCGGCCTCCCTGTCGCGGGTGGCCTACGAGCACTTCTCCTCCATCCTTGGCACCGTGAATGCCCGGACCCACTCTCTCAGTCTGGACGTGATCAACCACCGAAGCTTAGACCTCCTCGAGCTAGATGCCCCTTCCGAGGAGGATATCTGGGACGCGATCAAGAAGATGCCAACGGGCAAAGCACCTGGCCCCGACGGATTCACCTCCGAATTCCTCCGGGCGTGCTGGCCAATCATCAAGACGGACATCTGCGAGGCCTTTGACAAACTCTATACCATGAATGGGCGTGGATTCCACAAGCTCAACGAGGCACTCCTCGTCTTGCTGCCCAAGAAACCTGACGCTGCCGCTATCACGGATTACCGGCCAATCAGCCGGATTCACATCATCGCCAAGCTGTTCGCCAAAGTGCTATCCCTGTATCTCGCCCCTCGGATGAAGGAGATCGTCTCCGCAAATCAAAGCGCCTTCATCGCCGGCCGTTGCGTGCACGATAACTTTCTCCTCGTCCAGCAAACTGCCAGGCTCCTCCACAACAACAAGTCACCAAGAGTTCTCTTGAAACTCGACATTGCCAAGGCCTTCGATACTGTCTCATGGCCTTTCCTGCTCGAGACTTTATCACACCTGTGTGAGTGGATCTCCATTCTCACATCCACAGCCTCCACTCGCGTCCTCGTTAATGGCAACCAAGGCCCATCGATTGATCATGCGAGTGGACTGCGCCAGGGTGACCCGGTCTCGCCCATGCTGTTCGCCATCGTCATCGACACCCTCAACTCCCTCCTCCAACACGCCGTGGCCACGGGCGCATTGCGCCGGCTCACCGCTAGGCACGGGGCCTCCAGCATCCCGCTCTTCGCCGATGATGTAGTCATCTTCTGCCACCCCGACCCGCAAGAGCTCGCCATGATCCGAGCGCTGCTCCAACTGTTCGGTGACGCATCTGGCCTGCGCACTAATTTCGCCAAGTGCTCGGCATCACCAATCTGGTGCTCTAGCGAGGAGATCACCGTGATCGCCTCGGGGCTTTCATGCGCTTTCAAGGAACTCCCCGTCCCCTACCTCGGCCTGCCACTCACCATTCGCAAGTGCCATGCCTCCGCGCTCCTCCCCCTGGTGGACAAGCTGCACAAGAAACTCGCCACTTGGAAGGCCTCGCTCCTCTCCCGCGCCGAGCACCTCGCCCCGGTGCGGCACGTGCTCACCGCCATGCCAATCCACATCCTGCTTGCCATGGCTCTGAACCCTGCAATCCTCAAGAAGATCACCATGCTGGTACGGGACTTCCTCTAGCATGGGCGCAAAGACGCCAGGCACGGCTGCTGCTTCGTGAGCTGGCCCAAAGTCTCCCGCCCGCTCGAGCTTGGCGGCCTCGCGGTGCGCGATCTCCACCGTACGGGCATCACCCTACGCGCCCGCTGGCTATGGTTGCAAGCTACTGATCCGGACCGCCCATGGAGCCACCTTCCGCTCCCGCGTGATGAGGAAACGAGCCACTTCTTTCGCGCATCCACCACCTGGACCATCGGGGATGGACGGACTTGCCGCTTCTGGATCGATCATTGGATCAATGGGTCATCGGCCGCGGAGATTGCCCCCGCTCTCGTAGCACTTGTGCCGCGCCGGCCGCGGCGCCAACGCCTCGTCTCTGAGGCCCTGCAAAACTCGCTCTGGATTGAGGACATCCATGGTGCTATGGGCGCCGCTGCTGCGATCGAGTACGTTGATCTGTGGCGGCGGATCCAAAGCATTCACCCTTCGGCCGAACCGGGCAGAATCTCTTGGAGATGGACCAACAATGGGAAACTTACAAGAAGTAGGGGGCGTGTATCTGCAATTTTTTTGTTATGTTTTTTTAGACAATTTTCTTATGTGAAGCGTATCTCTAATCAAACAGCGCAGATATAACTTGTATGGCCCAAATTAAGCCTAACACGAGTGGGAAGATTAAAATTAGAAGCCTGTGTTCCATTTCTGGAGCTACCGCCGTCCCTTTTCCAGCACTCTGCTCGCTTTCCACGCGACGCCACACATCACGGTCATGGCGGGCCACGTCCCCCCGTTCGCCCTTTGTTTTCCTATTGGCTCGCCACCACGCCAGGTGACGGCCGGTCTACCGGTGAAGAGCCGACTGGTGTGGTGCGAGGGTTGGTTGGTGCTTTCCGCCTGGACACTGCACTACCGTTGGATCCCGCCCATGTGTCCCGTACCACCCGACGAGCGCACGAATCTTTTCTTTCGCCGCCTCCGCCGGCCAATCATTTGCTCCGGCGTGTCAGCGTCACGCTGCCTGCCGACGGATTGGGTTTTCCTCGCATCGAGCAGAGCACGGCCTCGAAGGAGTTCTGGCCTCGAAAGGGAAAGGATGGTACACCCGGAAAATACACAGGAGCTCCACGCCCCTATATAAATATTAAATATAAAAAAAGTTAGAAAAAACTAAAATTTGGCGATAACAAACCTGGGTTCCCAATCTAGCCCCATGTGAAGTTTCGTGAAAAAATACCAGAAAACGTATCCGTGATGAAGAAAATACTATACGAACTAAAATCCATCCTAACAGTTCTTTTATACAAAGAAATATTTTTGTCTTTTTTGCTACGGACATGTTCCTAGTATTTTTTTTCATGAAATTTCACACGAAAGTAGGTCGGACACCCAAGTTTGATATCCTCAAATCCCAGTTTTTTTTTCAAATTTCTCGGTTTTTTTTGAACTTAATGATTATATAGAGGGTGGAGCACCCAGGTGCTACAAATCCTCTTTCAGGTACTGCCTCACTTTCTTTATCTTAAAGTCAAATTATATATAATTTGTTCAATTTTACAAAAATATATAAATCAACATTCACAATACAAAATCGACATGAAATTAAATTTCATACTATCTAACTTTAGTATTGTAGATGTTAATATTTTTTTAATATAAATTTGATCAAACTTTGTGTAGTTTGACTTCAAACAAATCTTATATGTGAAGTACAAAGAAACGAAGGGAATACTTGCTCCATCTCAATGAATAAAGTGTGTGCACATTTGAAAATTGAACTTTCAACACAAAGTAGACCAATCAAATGTAGGTTATATCTCAAAAAAATTATAGTGTTGAATCCGTATCCGAAAGAAGTTTTTAATAATATAATTATTATATATTATTGGTCTAACTTATGGCAAACTTACATTTTGGAATATGTGTGTGTCTTATGTATTAAAATGGAGGGAGTAATCGAAAACTACCTCGAACGGAAAATATATGTATGGAGAAGTTCGTTGTTTCCTGCCATCATGTGAGAAATGATTAGTGCTAGAAGGGGTATGCGCACTTTACCCCGCCGCTAAGAGTCTCTTTGGTAGTTGCTTGTTTTTTTGTTTGTTATCACTATTGTTTTTAAGTGGAGCGATCAACGAATGCAGAACAATAGCAATAATAAACCAAACTGAGAAACACTATCCCTAATAAAAAGACATTTCGCACCTTGCTGCCCGAAGCGAGAACAACAACAATAGACAAAATTGTGAGAGGCCGCTCCTAGTGAAGAGACATGCAGCGTGCCTCTTTTCGACGCACTACTAATGCATTTTTTAAAATGTGTGGCTATTTACAGCTCTACCGGCCACTTAGACGCCCGCATGATCGGACACCATTGACATCTTCATTGCAAATCTTCATGTGTTGGCCTTCTGCTTGGCGCCTTCGCTTCCGCCGCCACCTCCGAAGCCGTATTAGGCACTATGTGCCTTTGGGGTGCGCCCTGGGCTTCTGCCTTGTTTTCTCTTTTTGTTTAGGGCCTGTTGAGTTGTTCCCTCAGCAGTAACCCTTGATAGTTTGTTTGTGTGCTACCTTGTGTGTGTATGGGGGGGGGGGTGAACTTATCCGTTGTACTTTGTGGCTCTGGTGGTTTGCTTTATATATAAAGCGGGGCAAGAGCCTTTTTTGGTAGCGAAGAAGCATGCTGCACCACGCTGCCCGGCGCGAGAATGAACTATAGCATCCATGAACCGGCTCAACAGGCATAACCCCCAAAATCCACCAACTTGAAATGGAAAAACACATCGCCCAGAATCCATCGACCAAACACCCCATCAACATCGAATCTTGGGAGTCAGGATGACACGACTGAAAGTATCGATATGGTTGACTAGAGAGGCGTCAATAGGCAACTATCAATTTTTAGCCTTTCTTAAAAAATTAGGTTTAGCAACAAATAGGTTGTCTATAAATGAAATTAGGTGAACAACCTATATGATACTAACAACTAGCACAACACAAGCAAGCAAAGTATACAACACAATAATAGCTTACACAAAGTAAAGGTAAGAAGTAACCACAAGTGGAGTCGATGGAGACAAGGATGTGTTTCTGAAGTTCCTTCCCTTTAGGGGGAAGTGCGTCTCCGCTGGAGTGGTGTGGACGCACAATGCTTCCCAAGAAGCCACTAGAGCCACCGTATTCTCCTTACCCCCTCGCACAATGCAAGATGTCAGTACATCGGAGACATAAGTTAATTGAAACTTGTAGAAAATGTTTGAATTTGCCTTGTTTGCTGCAGTTCCCATTACTATGTTCCAATACACAACTTCTGTTATCATACCAGGACTTGAATTATCCATGTTCATTCTAAAAACACAAACTTACACACTCAAAGTACACATCGAAACATCACAACATCAACTGGATGACAATGATAAATATGGCACATATAACTTGAAATGAAGAGCGACAACTGCTTTTGGAATTTTCCCAACAATATAACCATTTTCGAATCCAAATTGATACTACTACAACAACTACAACTTCAAACTACATAACAATAACCGGAAGTTAAAGGCACTACAAGTTCACTAATTCATTATAACAACAAAGCAAATGATCACTCCTCAGCAGACATCTCCCTGGTCTTCCTCAACTTCTCCTTTGTACCCTCTATTTCTTTCGGGACATCTACAATCAAGTACTCCAACTTATTTTTCTCATCCTTCAGCTTGTCCCCATTTTTGTCCACCGACAACCTCATCACCTTGTGTATATTTGTGATCGAAGCACCATCAAGCTTCTTCTTGTCCAACACTGCCTTCACTTTAAGGAAAGCCCATTCTATCAGGGCCTTCAAACCTACGGCCCCCTCCTTCTCACATTTGAACATTCTGAGCTCAGCCTCTAACTTCCTCCCCTGTCCTGCAATCTTAGAGTTTTCTTCAACACTAACAGGGTTATCTTTAACATTATCTCTTTTCTACTGCTAATACATCTCCCATAGCTTAGCTAGGCACATTCTCAAAGAATTTTGTCACTCGTTGTCAACCCATTCCACATAGCCACATTTTATTCTTTCTTACCTAATCAACATGCATGATATTAAATAAAGCCTTGCATTTAATTGAAGGAAATATGCCCTAGAGGCAATAATAAAGTTGTTATTTATATTTCCTTATATCATGATAAATGTTTATTATTCATGCTAGAATTGTATTAACCGGAAACTTCATCCATGTGCGAATACATAGACAAAACGAAGTGTCCCTAGTATGCCTCTACTTGACTAGCTCGTTACTCAAAGATGGTTAAGTTTCCTGACCATAGACATGTGTTGTCATTTGATGAATGGGATCACATCATTAGGAGAATGATGTGATGGACAAGACCCATCTGTTAGCTTAGCATAATGATCATTTAGTTTTATTGCTATTGCTTTCTTCATGACTTATACATATTCCTATGACTATGAGATTATGCAACTCCCGAATACTGGAGGAACACCTTATGTGCTATCAAACGTCACAATGTAACTGGGTGATTATAAAGATGATCTACAGGTGTCTCGAAGGTATTTGTTGGGTTGGCATAGACCGAGATTAGGAATTGTCACTCAGTATCGGAGAGGTATCTCTGGGCCCTCTCGGTAATGCACATCGTGATAAGCCATGCAAGCAATATGACTAATGAGTTATTTATGGGATGATGCATTACGGAACGAGTAAAGAGACTTGCCGGTAACGAGATTGAACTAGGTACGAGGATACCGACGATCGAATCTCGGGCAAGTAACATACCGATGACAAAGGGAATAATGTATGTTGTCATTGCGGTTTGACCGATAAAGATCTTCGTAGAATATGTAGGAACCAATATGAGAATCCAGGTTCCGTTGTTGGTTATTGATCGGAGATGTGTCTCGGTCATGTCTACATAGTTCTCGAACCCGTAGGGTCTGCATGTTTAACGTTCGACGACAATTTGTATTATGAGTTATGTGTTTTGGTGACCGGAGATTGTTCGGAGTTCTGGATGAGATCACAGACATGACGAGGAGTCTCAAAATGGTCGAGAGGTAAAGATTGATATATTGGACGATGGTAATCGGACACAGGAATGGTTCTGGAATGTTTCGGGTATTTTTCGGAGTACTGGGAGGTTACCGGACCCCCCCCCCCGGGGGGGGGGAAGTAATGGGCCAACTATTGGGAACGTAGCATGCAATTTCAAAAAAATTCCTACGATCATGCAATATCTATCTATGAGAAGCATAGCAACGAGACGGGGAGAGTGTGTCCACGTACCCTCGTAGACCGAAAGCGGAAGCGTTAGGTTAACGCGGTTGATGTAGTCGAACATCTTCACGATCCAACCGATCGAAGTACCGAACGTACAGCACATCCATGTTCAGCACACATTTAACTCAATGACGTCCCTCGAGCTCTTGATCCGGTAGAGGGTCGAGGGAGAGTTCCGACAGCACGACGGCGTGGTGACGGTGATGGTGATGTGATCAGCGCAGGGCTTCGCCTAAGCACTACGGTGCTATAATCGTAGGAGTAAACTATGGAGGGGGGGTACCACACACGGCTAAGAAACAATTGTTGTGCCTTTGGGGTTCCCCCTGCCCACGTATATAAAGGAGGCAGGAGGAGGAGGCGGGTCCAAGGGGGGGCGCGCCAAGAGGGGGGGTGTCCTACTAGGACTCCGTTCCTAGTAGGATCCCCCCCTTCCTTCCAACGGAGAGGGGGAAAGGGGAAAGGAGGGAGAAGGAGAAGGAAAGAGGGGGGTCGCGCCCCCTCCCCTTGTCCAATTCGGATTGGGCAAGGGGGGCGCGCTCCACCTCCCGTGGCCTGCATCCTCTCCTCCACTATGGCCCATTAGGCCCATTAAATTTCCCGGGGGGTTCTGGTAGCCTCCCGGTACTCCGAAAAATCCCCGAACCTTATCGGAACCATTCCGGTGTCCGTATGTAACCTTCCAATATATCAATCTTTACCTCTCGACCATTTCGAGACTCCTCGTCATGTCCGTGATCTTATCCGGGACTCCAAACAAACTTCAGTCACCAAAACACATAACTCATAATAAATCGTCATCGAACTTTAAGCTTACGGACCCTACGGGTTCGATAACTATGTAGACATGACTGAGACACACCTCCGGTCAATAACCAATAGCGGAACCTGGATACTCATATTGGCTCCTACATATCCTATGAAGATCTTTATCGGTCAAACCGCATAACAACATACGCCATTCCCTTTGTCATCGGTATGTTACTTGCCTGAGATTCGATCGTCGGTATCATCATACCTAGTTCAATCTCGTCACCAGCAAGTCTGTTTAGTTGCTCTGTAATGCATCATCTTGCAACTAACTCATTAGTCACATTGCTTGCAAGGCTTATATTGATGTGCATTACCAAGAGGCCCAGAAATACCTCTCTGATACTCGGAGTGACAAATCCTAATCTTGATCTATGCCAACTCAACAAACACCTTCGGAGACACCTGTAGAGCATCTTTATAATCACCCAGTTACGTTGTGACATTTGATAGAACACAAGGTGTTCCTCCGGTATTCGGGAGTTGCATAATCTCATAGTCAGAGGAATATGTATAAGTCATGAAGAAAGCAATAGCAATAAAACTAAGTGGTCATTATGCTAAGATAACGGATGGGTCTTGTGCATCACATCATTCTCTAATGATGTGATCCCGTTCATCAAATGACAACACATGTCTATGGTTAGGAAACTTAACCATCTTTGATTAACGAGCTAGTCAAGTAGAGGCATACTAGGGACACTTTGTTTGTCTATATATTCACACATGTACTAAATTTATGGTTAATACAATTCTAGCATGAATAATAAATATTTATCAAGATATAAGGAAATATAAATAACAACTTTATTATTGCCTCTAGGGCATATTTCTTTCACCAACATGGGCCATAGGGGAGAGAGAGGGAAGCCCACAAGGGGTGGCGCGCGCTCCCCCATGGGAGTCCGAATTGGACAAGGGGAAGGGGGCGCGGCCACCCTTTCCTTTACCCTCTCCCTCTCCTTCCCATTCCCCCCTCCGAAAGAAAGGAAAGGGGGGCCGACTAGGACTAGGAGTCCTAGTTGGTTTCCCCCCCCCCACACACACACTTGGGCTCGCCCCTAGGGCCGGCCTCCTCCCCTCCTCCTTTATATGAAAGGAGGAGGCAAGCCCCCCATCTTCCACCAGGGGCAGGGGGCACCCCAAAGCACATCAATTGTTCTCTTAGCCATGTGCGGTGCCTCCCCTCCATAGTTTACTCCTTCGGTCATATTGTCGTAGTGCTTAGGCGAAGCCCTACACGGATCACATCACCATCACCGTCACAACGCCGTCGTGCTGATGAAACTCTCCCTCGACACTTTGCTAGATCAAGAGTTTGAGGGACGTCACCGAGCTGAACGTGTGCTGAACTCGGAGGTGTCGTGCGTTCGGTGCTTGATCGGTTGGATCGCGAAGACGTTCGACTACATCAACCATGTTAAGTTAACGCTTCCGCTTTTGGTCTATGAAGGTACGTGGACACACTCTTCCCCTCTCGTTGTTATGCATCTTCTAGATAGATCTTGCGTGATCGTAGGATTTTCTTTTTGAAATTGCATGCTACGTTCCCCAACATTATTTAATTACTAAGCTCATTTGAGCAACACTTGCATTTTTTAACACAGCTCAGTTACGACTCATTAATTTATTCATAAAGCACTTGCATTCACTAAAACGGCATACCACACTTCTTGCTCATTAAGCTCACTTTAGCAACAGAGCAATCTGCATTTACTGAAACAACACACCACTGCAATGGTTTAGCTGAGCTAAAATTCACTCACATCATCTGCACTTCCTAGAAATTTCCTTTCAGTGTCAACTGACTTAAAACCCGCGAGCATCCTTCAAGGGGCCAAGTGGTGGCATAGTGTAGGGAGTGAAAGATTGGATGAAGCGTATGCCTCTGGCAGGGACACGTTGCATGTTATATAGATCGACAGGTTTACAAGATTTGGTAGTTCGGTTGGTGTTGGATTGATCCTCAAGAAAAGCTATACAAAGATGAGGATGAATCCTAACAACCGCAACTACCTGATTACAATGACCCACGCAGCACATAATCCTACCAGGCGTATATACGGTTTATATTCATACCGTATATACATGTACAATACATTCTAACACGCCCCCTCAATCACAACTTCACCAAGTTGAGATTGCTCTTAAAATCTTCCAATTTCCGCCATGATAAGGCCTTGGTGAAACCATCAGCAACTTCATCACCTGTGGGTATAAAACGAATATCTAGTAGCTTGCTAGCTACTCTTTGTCGAACAAAATGATAGTCAACTTCTATATGTTTAGTTCTTGCATGGAACACTGGATTTGCTGACAGGTATGTGGCACCAATGTTGTCACACCAAAGACGAGCAACTGGTGAATGAGCAACTCCAAGTTCACGCAAAAGAGTTTGGACCCAAATAATCTCAGTAGTTGCATTAGCTAAGGATTTGTACTCTGCCTCAGTACTTGATGTTGAAACAGTAGCTTGCTTACGTGCACTCCAAGATATCAAGTTGGGACCAAAAAAACACACAGAAACCTCCTATTGATCTTCTGTCATCAGGACATCCTGCCCAATTAGCATTCGATAAAGCACTAACAATACTGCGAGTTGACTTGGTGAATTTTAGACCTATACTCATAGTACCTTTAAGATATCTCAAGGTCCTTTTGATTGTTGTCATGTGTTGAGAGGTAGGAGAGTGCAAATACTGACAAACTTTGTTTACCGGGAAACAAATATCAGGTCTTGTCAATGTTGCAAAGCACCTACCATACTTCTATACCTTGTTGACTCTTCACCCCCCAAGGTTCTCCTTCTTCTTGAGAGAGGTATGTTTGAAACCTTGCAACTTATCATACATGCACGTTTCAATATACACTACAAAAAAAAGGCACATCCGTGACATTTTGGGCCGAATGAAATTTTTTTCTGTCATACTTATGACACTTCTATGACGATAATTATGACAAAACCCGGTATCATCATAGATGTGGTGGGATCCTACTTCTATGACAGAAAATCATGACAGAAAATGGACTTTTCGTCCTGGGCGGGCCGGAGACGCAGCTGCATGACATTCTTTGGGCCGTCCATGACGGAAAAAACTATGGTAGAAGCGAGGGCGACGAAAATATCGGGGTGTTCCCGGTTACGGTGGGTGGTTGGGGCTGAGCGATGCACGAAGGTTTGCACGTTTCTCTCGTACACGCACGCGCATGGGTGCAAGGCGCTAGGCTCTAACTGAACCCGAGCGAGGCGTTCGCCTACTGAACCCGAGCAATTGCACTACAGGCTATGCGTTACTGAACCCGAGCGATCGATCGATGGCTGTTAACTGAACCCGATCGAGCGATTCCTTCGCTACTGCTGCTAACTGAAGCCGATCGATGCTACCTCTAGATGAAAAGTGAGCATTCCTGGGAGGGGTTTGGATGAACAGTTCCCGGTGGGGGTGGATGAACAGGACCCCGTGGTGTTGCCTCTGGATGAATAGGACCCCGATCGATCGAGCAGGTTGGGGCTGGATGAACAGGACCCCGTGGAGGGCTGGATGAACAAGACCACCTCGTGGAGGGCTGGATGAACAGTAGACGGTGCAGGGCTGGATGAACATTAGCCCGTGGTGGGGTGGTTGAACAGGAGCCCGTGGAGAGGGCTGGTTGAATAGTAGCCAGTGGAGTAGCGTGCGGTGGAGGCTGGATGAACAGGAGCCCGTGGATGAACAGTCACGGGTGGAGGCTGGAGGAGGTCGACGGTGGATGAACAGTAGCCCGTGGAGGCTGGAGGGGGTCGACGGTGGAGATGAACAGTATCCCGTGGAGTCCCGTTTTGCGGTACGCCACACCCCTCCCGATGAACAGGACCCCCGTTTTGACCTTAGCGCTCCAACACAAGTCCATTTCCTCCGTTTTGCGGTACGCCACACCCCTCCCAATGAACAGGACCCCCGTTTTGACCGTAGGAGGTCCGTTTCCTCTGTTTTGCGGTATGCCAGACCCCTCCCGATGAACAGGATCCCGTTTCGAACGTGACGGTTGAACACAAGGTTGTTTCCTCCGTTGTGCGGTACGCTAGGCCTCGTTTCCATCGGCTGTTCCGTCCAAGCCAGTTGGCTCCCACGCATTCCGTTGCCTCCCGATGAACACGACGCATTCCGTTGCCTCCCCATGAGCACGACGACGCCACAGTTTCTCTGTTTCGACCCAGCCATGTACACGAGCCCTGGCCGTACGTATGCGCGAGTAGGCGTTCGAGACCGCGCCCATATGTACGTATGTGACCGTATTTTCTTTCTTGCACATTGGCTGATGTACGTACGTGTACATGCTACGTGTGCGCCTCTACTATGACACGTGCACGCCTCTACATCGACCAGTATGTACGTACACATTCGCGACTAGAATGACAACGCTATGTACGCTTCGACCAGGTGGGTCCCGACTGTCAGGCACTTCCTTGCGTGCGAAGATGTAGATGGTGAGTTCCAGCAGTCAGGGGGGTGAATCTTTTTTTTTTGCACGGATGCACTTCCTTGCGTGCGAAGATGTAGCTGGTAGGTCCCAGCAGTCAGGGGGAAACGTTTTTTCACGAAATGCGGTTGCCCGTCCGGTGGGTCCCTGCTGTTAGGTGGAGGAATCATTATTTTCCACGTAATAAGGAGGCACTTCCTTGCTGCGGCCGTGGACCTAGCTGTCAGCCTCTCCACGTACAGTCCACGTCCGATGGAAGCCGTTCCTCGACCACGTTGACCACGCCATGGCGAGAACACCAGGGCGGTGGACGAGGCGAGGCCTAGGCAGGGGACGACGCGGAGCCAGGGAAGACGCGGCGGTGGATGCCCATGCGTAGAGGAGTATGAGGGTTCACTGGTTCGGATGCGGTGTGAGGATGCTGCCGCCGCAGAATAACAGGGGGTGTGGGTGAGTAAAGGGATGGTCTAGCCAGCGGTGGGAGTAGTAGGGGCGGTGAGGCCTCCACGGCATCACAGCCGGCCACGGGAGGCAGGAGCACGTGGCACGACCGGCGCTGGTTTGGGCGGCTGGAGCAAGAAGATCAGAGGTTGAAAAAGCACTACGGCCGTTGGATGGACATCGTACGGTCACTGGAGCTAGAATCGTGCATATTGACTAAGTTGACAAAGCCCTCCGTTCCCGTCAACTTAGTAGGCCCACAAATCAGCCTGCCACTATACTGGGTCCCAGCTAGCAGGGGGAGTATTCATTTTTTTGAGCGTAATAAGGAGGCACTTTTTGCGTGCGAAGATATAGCTGGTGGGTCAGAGCTGTCAGCGGCGGTAACGTTTTTTCAGGAAATACAGAGGCCCTTTCGGTGGGTCCCAGATGTCAAGTGGAGGAATCATTATTTTGCGCGTAATAAGGAGGCATTTCCTTGCGTGCGGCCGTGGACCGAGCTGTCAGCCTCTCCACGTACAGTCCACTTCAGATGCATGTCGGTCGTTGACCATGTTAACCAGGCCGCGCCGAGAGCACCAGGGCGGTGGACAACTGGGAGGCCTAGGAAGGGAACGACACGGAGCCAGGGAAGACTCGGCAGTTGTTTCCCACGCGGAGGGGAGTACGACTTTACGAGGGTTTACTAGTTCGTCTGCCGTCGCCGGAGAATAACCGCAGGTGTGGGTGAGTAGAGGGATGGCTAGGCCAGCGGTGGGAGTACGGTGGGGCGGTGAGGATTACGCGGCAGCACAGCTCACCGCGGGGAGGAGGGAGCAGGCAGTCCCGCCGGTGCTTGTTTGAGCAGCTGGAGCAGGAAGAGCAGAGATTGAAGAAGCACGACGGCCGTTGGATGGACATCCAACAGTCACTGCTTGTGTGCCAACCTTTTTTTAGGAAAGCCTCAAATCTGTGGAAAACAGCATACAGCCCATCTGCCATTATTTCTAATAATTTACAGCCCATTTGCTAATTCTTAAGGTTTTTTTGGAGCCCATATTCTTTTTGTTAGCATTACAGCCCATATTGTGGTCACGGTTAAAAAATTATACGAAATTTTGCATATTTTGGTGCGGTCCAAACTGTTTCTAATCCCGAAATTTCGAGTCACATTCAAACTGATTTTAAAAATAAATGTATATCAATATAAAATCCAACAAATTGTCCATGCATAAAAAATCAATGCAATTTAAAATCTCGAAATGAAAAAAATAAGTTTGAAACTAATTGCCGGTTTGATGTGTTTTAAAAATGTACAGCCCATTTCTCATTACTGATAGGCCATTTTCTCGGCCAGCCGAATGAAGCTCTCCTCGTCTTGAAAGATTTCCAGCCCAACAGGCCTAACAAAGCGACTTACTTGGCAAATCACAAAAAAACTGGGCTGTGGCCGTGGACCCAGCTGCAGCCATGGAACCAACTGTCAGCCTCTCCACGTACAGTACTCTTCCGATGGAAGTCGGTCATTGACCACATTGACCACGCCGCGCCGAGAGCACCAAGGCAGTGGACGACGGCGAGGCCTAGGAAGGGGACGACGTGGAGCCGGGGAAGAAGCGGCAGTGGATGCCCACGCGGAGAGGAGTACGAGGGTTCACTGGTTCGGCTGCGGTGTGAGGTTGTCGTCGCCGTAGAATAATAGGGGGTGTGGGTGAGTAGAGGGATGGCCTGGCCAGTGGTGGGAGTAGTATGGGGGCGGTGAGGCCTCCGTCGCAGCACAGCCGGCCACGGGAGGCAGGAGCAGGCGGCACGACCGGCCCTGCTTTGGGCGGCTGGAGCAAGAAGACTAGAGGTTGAAGAAGCACTATGGAAGTTGGATGGACATCGTACGGTCACTGGAGCTAGAATCGTTCATATTGACTAAGTTGACAAAGCCCTCCATCCCCATCAACTTAGTAGGCCCACAAGTCAGCCACCCACTATGGTGGGTCCCAGCTAGCAGGGGGGTCTTCATTTATTTGTGCGTAATAAGGAGGCACTTCCTTGCGTGCGGAGATATAGCTGGTGGGTCCGAGCTATCAGCGGCGGTAACGTTTTTTTCGCGAAATACAGAGGCTCTTTCGATGTGTCCCAGATGTCAGGTGGAGGAATCATTATTTTGCGCATAATAAGGAGGCATTTCCTTGCGTGCGGCCGTGGACCTAGCTGTCAGCCTCTCCACATATAGTCCACTTCAGATGCATGTCGATCGTTGACCACGTTGACTAGGCCGCGCTGAGAGCACCAGGGCGGTGGACGACGGCGAGGCCTAGGAAGGGAACGACACGGAGCCAGGGAAGACTCGGCAGTTGTTTCCCACACGGAGGAGTACGAGGGTTTACTGGTTCGCCTGCCATCCCCGAAGAATGACAGCAGGTGTGGGTGAGTAGAGGGATGGCTAGGCCAGCGATGGGAGTACGATGGGGCGGTGAGGCCTGCGCGGAAGCATAGCCGGCCGCGGGAGGAGGGAGCAGGCACTCCCGCCGGCGCTTGTTTGAGCGGCTGGAGCAGGAAGAGCAGATATTGAAGAAGCACGACAGCCGTTGGATGGACATCTAACAGTCACTGCTCTCGTGTGCATTATTTCTAATAATGTACAGCCCATTTGCTAATTCTTAAGGATTTTTTTGGAGCCCATCTTCTTTTTGTTAGCATTACACCCCATATTGTGGCCATGGTTAAAAAGTATACGAAATTTTGCATATTTCGGTGCGGTCAACTATTTTTAATCCTGAAATATTGATTCACATTCAAACTATTTTGAAAAATAATTTATACAAATATAAAATCCAAATAATTGTCCACGCATAAAAATCAATGGAATTTAAAATCTTGTAATGAAAAAAAAATTGAAACTAATTCCTGGTTTGATGTGTTTTAAAAATGTACAACCCATTTCTGGGCAAACCGAATGAAACTCTCCTCGTCTTGTAAGATTTGTAGCCCGGCAGGGCTGATAAAGCAAGTAGGCCTCGTTTGAGTATTTCTTTAAAAAAATAGAACTGGGCTAGCCATTTTCAGCAAGGAAAAAACACAACTGGGCTCATGATGTGGTAAACATAAATAAAACCCTGGCTAGACGGGCCACAGCCCCCGCACAGCCCCATTGTTACCCTGATCCATCGCTAAAACTAGTATAAATAACAACTGCTTGTTCCTAAAAAAATAAACTGCACGACCTGTTGGGTCCCTGGTGTCAGCCGCTCGTAGTGTAATTCTCTTGTTTATTGACTACGTTGACAATGGCATGAGCCCCAGATGTCCAACCATTAGGAGGAACCATATTTTTGGGCTTGTAATGTAGAGGCACTTGCTTGCGTACTGCCATGACGTTGGTGGGTCCCTACTGTCATCCTCTCCACATACAGTCATCTCCTTGTTCCTCTTGGTTGTTGACGACGTTGACAACGCAAGAGGGTGGCGCACCGTGCACGGCAAGCGAACCAAGGCCGCAAGGCAGAGGACCACGGCGAGGCCTCGAACGGAACGAACAGGAGCCGTGAAAGATGCACCGGTCCAGTCGCAGGCGGAGGGGAGTACAAGGGTTGACTGGTTCGGGTGCGGGTGCGTGTTGGGGTTGACGTTGTCGGAGAATAACAGGATGTGTGTGGGAATAGAGGGAGGGACTGGCCAGCGTTGGAGGGTACATACGGTAGGGCGGCAGAGGCGCAGCCAGCCATCGGAGGCGGGAGCAGGCGGAGCCGACGGGCTGGTTTGGTTTGGGTGGCTGGAGGAAGAAGACAAGAGATAGAAGATATACGACAGATGTTGGATGTCAATCCAACGGCTGGTAGGCATAATCGTATGTTGACTGGCTAGTAAGTCGACACCACCTTGGATAGGCTATTTCCTCGCAGGTCCCAAATGTCAAAATCCAAATCTGTCACAGTCATGCAGCCTTTCCTATGAAAATTTAAAGCCCATTTGATGTGCTAGTTCGAAATAAGTTTGTGGGTGCTGGTGGGGGCTAATCACTTGGCTTCTGTAACGCACAATGAGCTCAAGCAGCTGGCGAGAGTGATGTTATTTCCCTTGGTTGGGATTTGTTATTTGTTACAATATTTCACTCTAAATTAAACGACTGGCAAGCCATTTGCCTTGCTTCAAAGAAAATATGACAGTCACAACCGAGTTGAAAAGGGCAAGAACATCTAACTCCAGCTTACAAATTGTACAAAAGCATGAGGGTTAATTGTTCATCGGGTTTACAAAAAAACCCAGGTTGAAAAGGGCAACTACATCTAACTCCATCACTATTTTCGGCAGTCACAGTCAAATGGATCGGTCAGGTCCATAGAATGAACATCCTGGGTCATAAAATTTACTGGATTATGACCACAATATGTTGTAAATAGAAGCCCGGCATGTTCAGAAGCTCTTTTGCCCACCTGAAACTCCTTTTTTTGCTCCTCCACATACCCATCCGTCAAAACCATGCTGCTGATAAACTTAAGCCTGATAGACAATAGTAACCTTGCATTCAGCAGGAAGAATGAGACAAATCTAGTGTTTGCACGATTGGCTACATATCATTCTAGCGTTATTGTCTTCAATCGAATCTCATGCGAAGTGAGAAAATCCCGATGCTTACGAATCCACCGATTGGTTATAACTTTCTTACCCCGTCATGTTGCCTAAATAGACATGAAGATTGAAAATAGTAAAGGTCTAAAAAAGAGTGTCGAAAGAGCAACAGTTGAACGGTTAATTCTAGTACACTATATGCGTGTCGGATCACGGGTTCCGACAAAACCCTTAAGGTTCGAACTCTGGGGTGCGCACGAATATTTCCCCCCTGCCAATCCACGTCCTAACTCAGCTAAGATCTTACGAACTAACTCGACAAATTCGCAACACAGAGGACACAAGATTTATACTGGTTCGGGCAACCGTTGTGGTGTAATACCCTACTCCAGTGTGGTGGTGGTGGATTGCCTCTCGGGCTGAGGATGAACAGTACAGGGGAAAGAACAGCCTCTTGAGGAGAGGTGGTCTTGTGCTTGGTGGATGTGATTGTGGGGATGAACTAGTTCTAGTCTCAGATGAGGTTGCCCTAGCTACGGTGGTGGCTAGTTCTATTTATAGTGGCACTGGTCCTCTCCCCAAATATTGAGCGGGAAGGGAGCCAACAGCGGCCAATTTGAAAGGGGATAGCTAGTACAACTTATCCTGACAAAAGTGGTCTTCGCCTACAAAAGGCTTTGGTGGTGATGCCGCCTTGAGCTCCATGGCGACCTCCGTCTTGTCGTCCTATTGGTCTTGGTCTCGTTGCACCGATATGGAAACCTTTTCTTGATGCCTCGGTACTCCGCGCATGTGCTTGCCCCCTTAGCACCAAAGAGGAAACAAGGACGCTACGCGCGCTGGTGCCCGCCTGGTCTCGATCGTCACGGCTCACGTCACGGGAACCTCGCGAGGTTTGTTGTGCCTTGATCTCTCCGCCCCTCGCGAGCCTGCCTGGCGAGGCCACTCCTGAGGAGATCTTGCATCGTCCACCTCGCGAGGCTTGGCCCCTCGCGAGGGTCTTGAGTCTTTGCTGGTGAAGATGGGTCGTACGGGCCCGCTCATAGAGCCATGTCGTGGGCCGCAGGCAGGCAAGTCTAGGGACCCCCGTTCCCAGAACGCCGACAGTAGCCCCCGGGGCCAAGGCGCGCTCGGGCTTGGCTTCGAGGTGAAGCCAAAGGCCAAGTGCGGAGCGCCATGGGCCCTAATAGCCTGCGGCCTTGGTTGACGCATTGCGGTTGATTGGACGTGGGCATCTCCGCTTCCCCACGCTGCCTCGGTGACTGCCTGACTTGACGAGTCCCTGTGACATGCAAGGAAAACCATCATTACCTGTGATCGTGGGGGTGTTGGTTGGCCTTCTCTTGGTATAAATGGGAGGGGGCGGAGCCCCCATCGCCCATTTCTTCCTCTGCCTCTCCAGCTTCTTCTCCTTCCTAGCTCCACTCCTTGCTTGTGCAGACATGGCGCCGATCCGGAGGTTCTTGGCCACAGAGAAGGGCAAGGCTCCCCTCAACGAGCCCGAGTTGCTCCCGCCGAAGAATAGGAGGTCTCACCGCCGCGAGATGGTCGTGAGGCCGGTGGTGTCGCGGCCTTGGTACGAAAGGCCGCCTCTTGGGTACCCGATGCCCTTGTATGCTCACACCGACGATTCCGGAGGGAGGAGCGGTGAGCGGCACCGCCCGTGCCAGGGCCGTGGTCGTCGTGCCGCGGAGGCGCACGCCGTCGCCCCAGGGGTCCACGCTGCGGACTCCTCGCGCAAGTTTGTGCTGTGGGCGGTGAAGCCCCCAAGCACTTGGATTCGCCTCCCGCAGTTCTTTTCAGACGAGATGCCGCCGAGGGGCCCTCTCGAGCTTTGGCTGCAGCACGCCGATTGCGACGTCCCGCCGACTGGAACGGAGATTGAGGTCGTCGCCTCCGGGAGGATCTTCATGACCCAAGGCTGGGGCGAGATTGCCCGAGTCTGCCGCGCGGAGGGCTGATACGTCTCCGTCGTATCTATAATTTTTGATTGTTCCATGCCAATATTATTGAACTTTCATATACTTTTGGCAACTTTTTATACTATTTTTGGGACTAAAATATTGATCCAGTTCCTAGTGCCAGTTCCTGTCTGTTGCATGTTTTTGGTTTCGCAGAATATCCATATCAAACGGAGTCCAAACGGGATAAAAATGGACGGAGCTTATTTTTGGAAAATATGGAAAATTTGGAAGGAAAATCAACGTGAACCAGTGCCCGAGGTGGTCACGAGGCAGGCCCCCCCCTTAGGGCGCGCCCCTACGCTCGTGAGCCCACCGTAAGGCGGTTGACACTCTTCTTTTGCCGCAATAAAGCTAATATTCGGAAAAAAAATCACGGCAAAGGTTTCAGGCCAATCGGAGTTACGGATCTCCATATATATACAAAACGGTGAAACAGAGCCAGGAGAAAACGCAGAACCAGAGAGAAACAGGGAGATAGATCCAATCTCGGAGGGGCTCTCGCCCCTCCCACACCATTGGAGCCAAGGACCAGAGGGGAAACCCTTCTCCCATCTAGGGAGGAGGTCAAGTAAGAAGAAGAAGAAGAAGGGGGCCCTCTCCCCCTTGCTTCCGGTGGCGCCGGAGCGTTGCCGGGGCCATCATCATCACCGCCATCTTCACCAACAACTTCACCGCCATCATCACCAACTCTTCCCCCCTCTATGCAGCAGTGTAACCTCTCTCTTACCTGCTGTAATCTCTACTTAAACATGGTGCTCAATGCTATATATTATTTCCCAATGATGTATGGCTATCCTATGATGTTTGAGTAGATCTGTTTTGTCCTAATGGCTATTTGATGATCGTGATTGGTTTGAGTTGTATGTTTTATTAGTGGTGTTGTCCTATGGTGCTCTCCGTGTCGCGCAAGCGTGAGGGATTCCCGCTGTAGGGTTTGCAATATGCTTATGATTTGCTTATGGTGGGTGGCGTGAGTGACAGAAGCACAGATCCGAGTAAGTAGGTTGTTTGCATATGGGATAAAGGGGACTTGATGCTTTAATGCTATGGTTGGGTTTTACCTTAACGAATCTTTAGTAGTTGCGGATGCTTGCTAGAGTTCCAATCATAAGTGCATATGATCCAAGTATAGAAAGTATGTTAGCTTATGCCTCTCCCTCAAATAAAATTGCAATAATGATTACCGGTCTAGTTATCGATTGCCTAGGGACAAATAACTTTCTCGTAACAACAAACTCTCTACTAAATCTAACTTAATTGTGTCTTTATCTAAATAGCCCCTACTTTTTATTTACTTGCTCTTTATTATCTTGCATACCTATCCAACAACACCTACAAAGTACTTCTAGTTTCATACTTGTTCTAGGTAAAGCGAACATCAAGCATGCGTAGAGTTGTATCGGTGGTCGATAGAACTGGAGGGAATATTTGTTCTGCCTTTAGCTCCTCGTTGGGTTCGACACTCTTACTTATCGAAAGAGGCTACAATTGATCCCCTGTACTTGTGGTTTATCAAGACCTTTTTCTGGCGCCGTTGACGGGGAGCAATAGCGTGGGGTGAATATTCTCGTGTGTGCTTGTTTGCTTTATCACTAAGTAATTTTTATTTTTTGTTCTTAGTTTTTTCCTATCTTTAGTTATGGGTAGGAAACGCAAAATACCAAAAAAATTAGTTGTACCTACTGAACCAATGGTTGAAGAACCAATCAAAATCTATCACACTGTTGAAGCTTATTACTTGGATCATCTTCGATCCCTATGTGCTCGTGCTGAAACCCCAACTAGCTTAGTTGAGGGCAAATCTTTAGATGAGCATGCTTGTTATGTGCGACACCGTATATCTCAAAAAGGGAAACTTTTACAGCATCAAATTAATACTATGCAATGCTATGCTTGGAATTTATGCTATTATTATGATTTTACTTGTTGTTCTGAAAACCCTAAGAAACACCTTCCCTACCAATGTGAGTTTAGTGATAATGGAATCGTGTCTTCGTATGCTAAAGGTGCTTATAGTTACTATGATGTTCAACAAATTGAAGAATTTGTTGCTTTTAAGGGTGCTTTTGAAATTGCTTCTTTGATTGAAAAGTATGATGCTACTCTTTACAAATCTGAAAATTTTGCCATACTTGAATACTGTTATGAGAATTATGCTTCTAATGCCTATGTTAAACAATATATTGAGGAGTACTCTGCTGCCCAAGAAGAAACTAATATTTTGCAGGAGTCTATGGAAGAAGAAATTGATGAAATTGTGAGCTCATTGGATGAAAAAGATGATGAGGAGAGTGAAGAACAAAAGGAGGAAGAGCGGATTAGCTACCCGTGCCCACCTTCTAATGAGAGTAACTCTTCAACTCATACATTGTTTAAATTCCCTTCGTGCTTACCGAAGAATGATTGCTATGATGACTATTATGATCCCATTGATTCTCTTGAAATATCCCTTTTTGATGATGCTTGCTATGCTTGTGGCCAAGATGCCAATATGAATGATGCTTATGGAGATGAACTTGCTATAGTTCCTTATGTTAAACATGAAATTGTTGCTATTGCACACACGCATGATAGTCCTGTTATTTTTTTTGAATTCTCCCGATTACACTATATCGGAGAAGTTTGCACTTATTAAGGATTACATTGATGGGTTGCCTTCTACCGTTGCACATGATGATTTTGATAGATATAATATGCATGTGCTTGCTGCTCCTACTTGCAATTATTATGAGAGAGGAACTATATCTCCACCTCTCTATGCTTCCCACATGATAAAATTGCAAGAAACTGTTTATACTATGCATTAGCCTTTACTTTGTGTGCACGAATTGTTCTTTTATGACATGCCGATGCATAGAAAGAGAGTTAGACTTCGTTGTTGCATGATATATGTTACTTTGTGCTCACTACTAAATTACAAATCATTGTTAATTAAAATTGGCTTTGATATACCTTGGGATCCGGGTGGATCCACTACTTGAGCACTATATGCCTAGCTTAACGGCTTTAAAGAAAGCGCTGCCAGGGAGACAACCCGGAAGTCTTAGAGAGTAATTTATTTCTGTTGAGTGCTTTCATATAGTTTAAAAACAACAAAAATAAAGAGGGGAACCCACAACTTTTTCAAAAAGAAAAGTGAAAGTGAGAAAGACAAGCATTGTTGAAGTGGGAGCTAGCCTTGAACTTTGTTCATGCTCACAGAAACTTTGTGAATCTTGATTACAGAAACTTTTCAATAAAAATAATTATCCCCTTGTACAATTCCATTGTATTATAAAAATAACGTGCCAAGGTTTGCCTTTAGGATGTTTACAATGCTTGTTGGTTTGTGCGGTGCAGGACAGAAACTTTGGCTGTAGTGCGTGAATTTTAATATTTTACTGGAATGTCAAATGGTTCTGATTCTTTTTGCACTGTCTTTCTGTACAAATTGTTTATTTTTCCTAATTTTGGAAAAAAAATTCAAGTATCATAAGTATGGTGAATGTTCAGATTGCTACAGACTGTTCTGTTTTAGACAGATTCTGTTTTTGATGCATAGTTTGCTTGTTTTGATGAAACTATCAATTTATATCAGTGGATTAAGCCATGGAAAAGTTATATTACAGTAGACACAATGAAAAAACAAAATATGAATTGGTTTGCAACAGTACTTAGAGTAGTGATTTGCTTTATTATACTAACGGATCTTACCGAGTTTTCTGTTGAAGTTTTGTGTGGATGAAGTGTTCGATGATTGAGAAGGTTTCAATGTGAGAAGAAGGAAGAGAGGCAAGAGATAAAGCTTGGGGATGCCCGAGGCACATCAAGTAAATATTCAAGGAGACTCAAGCATCTAAGCTTGGGGATGCTGGGAAGGCATCCCCTCTTTCTTCAACAAGTATCGGTATGTTTTCGGATTCGTTTCGTTCATGTGATATGTGCAATCTTGGAGCGTCTTTTGCATTTAGTTTTCATTTTTATTTTATGCACCATGCTGGTATGAGATAGTCCTTGGTTGATTTATAGAATTCTATTTTCACTTCACTTATATTTTTTGAGTATGGCTTTATAGAATGCTTCATGTGCTTCACTTATATCATTTGAAGTTTGGATTGC
Organism: Triticum urartu; assembly: GCF_003073215.2. Classification (NCBI taxonomy): domain Eukaryota; kingdom Viridiplantae; phylum Streptophyta; class Magnoliopsida; order Poales; family Poaceae; genus Triticum; species Triticum urartu. Next base: position 402,354,135 of record NC_053027.1, on the reverse strand, counting down.
ATGTTTCTCTTTACATAGACAACTGCCATTTGTAGAATGCTCTTTTGCTTCACTTATATTTGTTAGAGCGTGGGCATATCTTTTGTAGAAAGAATTAAAATCTCTTGCTTTACTTATATCTGTTTAGAGAGATGACAGGAATTGGTCATTCACATGGTTAGTCATAAAATCCTACATAAAACTTGTAGATCACTGAATATGATATGTTTGATTCCTTGCAATAGTTTTGCGATATAAAGATGGTGATATTAGAGTCACGCTAGTGGGTAGTTGTGGATTGTAGAAATACTTGTGTTGAGGTTTGTGATTCCCGTAGCATGCACGTATGGTGAACTGTTATGTAACGAAGTCGGAGCATGATTTATTTATTGATTGTCTTCCTTATGAGTGGCGGTCGGGGACGAGCGATGGTCTTTTCCTACCAATCTATGCCCCTAGGAGCATGCGCGTAGTACTTTATTTCGATGACTAATAGATTTTTGCAATAAGTATGTGAGTTCTTTATGACTAATGTTGAGTCCATGGATTATACACACTCTCACCCTTCCACCATTGCTAGCCTCTCTAGTACTGCGCAACTTTCGCCGGTACCATAAACCCACCATATATATTCCTCAAAACAGCCACCATACCTACCTATCATGGCATTTCCATAGCCATTCCGAGATATATTGTCATGCAACTTCCATCATCATCATATATATGACTTGAGCATTTATTGCCATATTGCTTTGCATGATCGTAAGATAGCTAGCATGATGTTTTCATGGCTTGTCCGTTTTTTGATGTCATTGCTACGCTAGATCATTGCACATCCCGGTACACCTCCAGAGGCATTCATATAGAGTCATATCTTTGTTCTAGATATCGAATTGTAATATCCAGCTGTAAGTAAATAAAAGTGTGATGATCATCATTATTAGGACATTGCCCCAGTGAGGAAGGGATGATGGAGACTATGATTCCCCCACAAGTCGGGATGAGACTTCGGACGAAAAAATAAAAAATATAAAAAAAGAGAAAGGCCAAAAAAAGAAGGCCGAAAAAACAAAAGAATGAGAGAAAAAGAGAGAAGGGGCAATGTTACTATCCTTTTACCACACTTGTGCTTCAAAGTAGCACCATGTTCTTCATATAGAGAGTCTCTTGAGTTATCACTTTCATATACTAGTGGGAATTTTCATTATAGAACTTGGCTTGTATATTCCAACGATGGGCTTCCTCAAATGCCCTAGGTCTTCATGAGCAAGCAAGTTGGATGCACACCCACTTAGTTTCAGTTTGAGCTTTCATAAACTTATAGCTCTTAGTGCATCCGTTGCATGGCAATACCTACTCCTCACATTGATATCTATTAATGGGCATCTCCATAGCCTGTTAATACGCCTAGTTGATGTGAGACTTTCTCCCTTTTTGTCTTCTCCACATAACCGCTATCATCATATTCTATTCCACCTATAGTTCTATGTCCATGGCTCACGCTCATGTATTGCGTGGAAGTTGAAAAGGTTTGAGAAACGTCAAAAGAATGAAACAATTGCTTGGCTTGTCATCGGGGTTGTGCATGATGTGAATGCTCTGTGTGGTGAAGATGGAGCATAGCCAGACTATATGATTTTGTAGGGATGAGCTTTCTTTGGCTATGTTATTTCAACAAGACATAACTGCTTGGTTGGTATGCTTGAAGTATTATTGTTTTTATGTCAAAGGATAGATTATTGCTTTGAATCACTCGTGTCTTAATATTCATGCCATGATTAGACATATGATCAAGATTATGCTAGGTAGCATTCCACATCAAAAATTATCTTTTTTAACTCGAGGACGAGCAGGAATTAAGCTTGGGGATGTTGATACGTCTCCGTCGTATCTATAATTTTTGATTGTTCCATGCCAATATTATTGAACTTTCATATATACTTTTGGCAACTTTTTATACTATTTTTGGGACTAACATATTGATCCAGTGCCCAGTGCCAGTTCCTGTCTGTTTCATGTTTTTGGTTTCGCAGAATATCCAGATCAAACGGAGTCCAAAACGGGATAAAAACGGACGGAGCTTATTTTTGGAAAATATGGAAAATTCGGAAGGAAAATCAACGCGAACCAGTGACCGAGGTGGTCATGAGGCAGGGGGCGTGCCCCCCCCCCCTTAGAGCGTGCCCCTACCCTTGTGAGCCCACCGTAAGGCGGTTGACGCTCTTCTTTTTCCCTAAGAAAGCTAATGTTCAGGAAAAAAATCACGGTGAAGGTTTCAGGCCAATCGGAGTTACGGATCTCCATATATATACGAAACGGTGAAACAGAGCCAGGAGAGAACGCAGAACCAGAGAGAAACAGAGAGATAGATCCAATCTCGGAGGGGCTCTCCCCCCTCCCACGCCATGGGTGCCAAGGACCAGAGGGGAAACCCTTCTCCCATCTAAGGAGGAGGTCAAGGAAGAAGAAGAAAAAGAAGGGGGGCCCTCTCCCCCTTGCTTCTGGTGGAGCTGGAGCACTGCCAGGGCCATCATCATCACCGCCATCTTCACCAACAACTTCACCGCCATCATCACCAACTCTTCCCCCCTCTATGCAGCGGTGTAACCTCTCTCTTACCCTGCTGGAGAAGTTTGACGCCTTCGCCCCCGCGCCCTCGACCGGTGATGCGGGTTAAGGCGATGCTACCCTGGAGGGGCACCTCTTGCAGGTGCCGGCGGTGTCGAGGGATGACGGGCTTGCGGCTCCTTTCCCGTTGAGATTCCTGCAGCATGTAACGTGCCTCTTGGAGGCATTTAAATTCACGTTTGATATTGTGAGAACAATATGTCTTGTAATATTTGCTTTGAGATTTTGTGATTTTCTTCCTATTTGCTTTGTGTTCTGCGTCGGTAGAGCCCGGCCCGCGCATACCTCAACCACCGTTGGGCCGACCGGAGACTAGGAGGGGCCAAGGAGTGAGGGCCTACGTGACTAGTTAGGCTCCTGAGTCGCGATGCTCAGGAGTCCCCCTTGGCGCGCAAACAGCTTATAGGAAGGATACGCGAGGATGGGTTAATGTTCTACGTCGGCAGAGCCCGTCCCCGCGCATACCACAACCCCTGTTGGGCCGATCGGTGACCAGGACGGACCAAGGAGTGAGGGGCTATGTGACCAGTTAGGCTCTTGAGTCGCGATGCTCAGGAGTCCCCCTTGACGTGCAAACATTCTCCATACCTTTGCCCTCGCCGAGGCTTGGCTTGGGAGGGGTGTGCGACGGCCAGGTCCGAGGGACCTGGTTGGGTGGCATACGCTTGGGGGTGACCCAAGCGCAGCCCCCGTGCCCAGCCCCCTCGCGCGGCTCTCCCAAGGGGAGGCGTTGCGGTGAGGCCGGACACTGAGCTCTGGGGCTCCCTGAGGTTGGTACGGCCATGAGGCCGCCCTCAGTTGTTTATCACCAGCGCGGAGCGTAGTGCTTCCGCTTGTGCACGGGCATAGCCGCTCCTCGGTAGTGTCGATGGCCAGCGCGGAGCATGGTGCTTCCACTGGTGCATGGGTGGGGGACTCCCTACTGCGGAGAGCCCCCGGGGCGTGTACAGCCCATCCCTGACACGTGGCTTGCACGGCAGGGCTAGACGAGGTGTATCTGGGCACTCGTGAGCCAGCGCGGGACTCGCGAGGCCCTACCTCAAGGCGGGTTGCACCTGGTCTTGGTTCTTGTTTGCTGTCTTGGTCCTGCGAGGTGGTCAGGCAACTTGCGCCGAACGAATCTCCTGAGGTTATCGCGTGAGAAAGATAAGCACCAATGGCCCAGGAGGTAACGTGAACGGGTCCGGCCCGCCAGACAGAGCTTAGCCGCTGGATTTATCGACGCTGCAGGGACGGGCCCGAGCATAGACGCCATGCTTAACTTACTCACATGAAGGGTCCTGATGAAAGATGGCCGGCGCGCAGCTCCCATGGTGGGTGGCAATCGAGCAGGTGATAGTCATAGATAGATTAAGCATGAAAGGCAACCTAGCTCAGGTAAATGCAGGGAAGATGCATGCCACTTGGTCAGGCCCGAGCGGATTGGGGATGATGCGCCCGAGGGGCGCACCCAACAAGGTAAGCTAAAGATGTAAAAAGGGATACATGTCGCAGGGACGGACCCATGCGGCCTGGGAATGATGCAGCCCTAGGGGCGCTCCCAGTTGAATGAACTTGGAAAATGTCACCTGGTTCTATTGATGAAGGAGAGTTGGGGCAGCTGAAGGTATGCGGCAAAGGGGCTATTCCTCATGAGCCACCGGGGCCCTGAGCTTCGGGAGGCTCTGGGGGTCCAGGGGTTCCTTGAGGACCGTCTTCATCTCCGTCAGCACAGCGTGGTGCCTGGCCTCCTGAGCCGCCAGGATGCTCCGCAGGTTGCGCTGATAGGCGATCGCCATGCTCGGCAGGCCAAAAGGCATGCAAACGTAGCTGTGAGGTGGGCCCTCGCAGCGTCCCACGCGCGAAGGCCAGAAAAGCTCCTGAGAGGCGGGCCGGTTGAGCCCTGGGATGTCGATGCAGACGCGTAGCCCGGCATCCTCGCCTGGATGGGGAGCTGCGCCTGGTAAGCGGCGGCCGCCGTGCATGGCCCTTGCGTCTTGCAGTTCCTGAGTGGTCTTGGTGATGAACTCCTGAACGGTGGGCACTCCTTGCCCTATGTTCTCCTGAGGGAAACGTGCCGCGAAGCACGCCTCCAAGTGGTGCCCAAGCGCCTCCCTCGTGATGTTGGCAAAGTCTGAGGCCCTCCAGAAGAGAGCCCCCGAGCCTTGCCCGAGAGGGGTGCTAGGCGCGCTTTCCTATGCAATGGAGGGAGGCGTCCCAAGCGCGGGTGAGGGAGTCCTGGATTAGGGGGTGTTCGGGTAGCCGGACTATACCTTCAGCCGGACTCTTGGACTATGAAGATATAAGATTGAAGACTTCGTCCCGTGTCCGGATGGGACTTTCCTTGGCGTGGAAGGCAAGCTTGCGATGCGGATATTCAAGATCTCCTACCATTGTAACCGACTTTGTGTAACCCTAACCCTATCCGGTGTCTATATAAACCGGAGGGTTGTAATCCGTAGAGGATCAACTCCATACACAATCATACCATAGGCTAGCTTCTAGGGTTTAGCCTCCTTGATCTCGTGGTAGATCTACTCTTGTACTACCCATATCATCAATATTAATCAAGCAGGAGTAGGGTTGTACCTCCATCGAGAGGGCCCGAACCTGGGTAAAACAAAGTGTCCCCTGTCTCCTGTTACCATCCGGCCTAGACGCACAGTTCGGGACCCCCTACCAGAGATCTGCCGGTTTTGACACCGACATTGGTGCTTTCATTGAGAGCTCCTCTGTGCCGTCACAATCAGGAAGGATGCCTTCTCCCGTCTTCAAAGACGGCGCCGTTGCTAAGGGAGCCTTGGCTGTCGGCCAAACCCTCCGACTAGGTGGTTTCCTCATGACCGCCTGTTCGGCTGTTGCGCCGACGGTGACCTCTCGGGTCATCAAAAGCAACCTACACGTCAGCTCGGAGCTCATCGAGCAGCTAGATCCAATGGAGCTCTCTTCCGCAAACGGGCTCTTGGATCGCATCGCCGCCCTGGGGGTTGCTACGGATTACGACCAGGTTGGGCTTAAACCCGATCTAAGAGAAATTAACTCTCCCCAAGTCACCCACCACGTTGCCGTGGTAGAGGCGCTGTGCGGCGACCCTTCATCTATTTTAAGGACCAGCTACGTCCGAATTCCCGACCCCTCCAAGCCGGATACCCGCGGAGAGGAGGATGTAACTCAAGACCTGAGCTTAGGATCAGGCAACGGGCCGGACTCACTGGACAACATCCAAGAATCCGAACTTCAGAGTTCGGAAACTCTTCGGCCTCCGAATCTTGGATCGGGTGAAGTCTCAGATTCAACAACACCCACCCACCCGAATATAAGCGATCTCTTCCAAGTTAGGCAGAGGCCCGATGAAACAGTACATCATTACTGGGCCAGATTCCTCCTGGTCATGAACAGGATAAAGGATTGCCGCGAGGGAGACGCAATATCAATCTTCTGCAGTAATTGCACGAACGAGGGAATCCTTAACGCCATAAGTCGCCGTGATATTACACGCTTCGCTGACTTGGCGTTCATAGTACAAAAGTACTGTGCGATGGAAAGTGCCTGGAAAACCGAAATAAAATTTTGGGATAATCCGGCCTTGAATAATAATCCCATCCGAACTAAGAGGGTGCATCATCATAAGATACCCGGAGTAAATAGCAAAAAGCCAAAAACCCTCTACAGGGCATGGAACCGTACTGGAAAGGTGGCTTGATGGACCCTATAGAATTCATAGTACAGAGGACGCCACACCAACTCACAGCCTTAGAGCGTGTTGGATACTCCGGCAGGTAGCCAAAATTGGCGAGGACCTCTTAAATCGGGAGGCCGCAGAAAGCCAGCCCGAGGACACCAGTACCGTTCTCACAGTCTTCGAGACTTTCGCATCAAACAATATGTGAAAAAGAACATTCCGCAGCCTCGCTGAAGTCTATCAAGTTGCAACAATAAATCCATGGAGCGACACTGCTATCACCTTCAACGCAAGTGATGAACCTAGATTCCGAACAGCCCGAGCACCAGCCGCATTGGTCCTCAGTCCCATAGTGGATGGCTTTCGCCTCACCAAGGTGCTCATGGATGGAGGCAGCGAACTGAACCTCATTTATGAGGAAACCCTTCAAAAAATGGAAATAGACTAGAACCGCGTCGAGCGAAGTAGCACAACCTTTATAGGAATAATCCCCAGTCGGGAAGTGCGCTGCACAGGAAAAATCACACTAGATGTGGTGTTCGGCACGCCGGATAATTACAGGTCCGAAGAAGTCACGTTTCAGGTGGCCCCGTTTAAAAGCGGACATCACACCTTACTAGGGCGGGAAGCATTCACAATCTTCCAAGCGATACCCCATTACGGGTACATGAAGCTTAAGATGCCCGGGCCGAATGGAATTATCACTCTAGCTAGTGATCCGGACATAGCACTCCGCGCCGAAAACAAGACGGTCGCATTAGCCCTCGAGGCACCTTCCGAAGCCTTGGCGGCCGAGGAACTGACTACGCTGCGCTCCACGGTTAACAGGGATGATGTGATATTCGACAAAAGATCCAAATCCACATCCTTCAAGCCAGCCGATGAAATAATCAAATTCCAGGTCCATCCAACGGACCCCAATAAAACAGCTTCCATCGGGGCACGACTGAACCCCGATGTAGACGCCGCACTGCGAGAGTTCCTACGAGAGAATTGGGACATTTTCGCCTGGCACCCTTCAGACATGCCAGGGATCCCACGGAGGCTGGCTGAACACAGCTTAAATATCCTAAAAGGATTCAAACCTGTCAAACAAGCCCTTCGGCGTTTTTCCGAACCTAAGAGATAGGCTATGGGAGAAGAGATAGCCAAGCTATTGGAGGCCGGATTCATTAGAGACATAAAACATCTGGACTGGGTAGCAAACCTGGTGATGGTACCAAAGAAAGACAAATCCTGGCGCATGTGTGTCGACTTTAAAGACCTTAACAAGGCTTGCCCAAAGAATCCCTTCCCCCTCCCCCGTATCGATCAAATTATCGATGCCACCGCAGGACATGATTCGTTGTGTTTCCTCGACGCATACTCTGGTTACCATCAAATCAAGATGGCAGAATCAGACCAAGCTGCAACAGCATTCATCACACCATACGGCCCATTCTGCTTCAACACAATGCCCTTCGGGCTAAAAAACGCCGGCGCAACATATCAGCGCATGATCCAGACATGTCTGGCAAGTCAGATCGGCAAAACAGTGGAGGCATATGTGGATGATGTGGTCATCAAATCAAGATATGTCGAATCTCTAGTAGACGACTTGAGGCTCACATTCGATAACCTCCGAAAATACGACATCAAGCTCAACCCGGAAAAATGCGTCTTCGGTGTTCCAGCCGGAAAGCTCTCGGGCTTCATTGTATCCGGTAGAGGAATTGAAGCAAATCCAACCAAGATCCGAGCTTTGTCACAATTGGATATCCCAAAGGACCTCAAACAAATACAAAAATTAACCGGATGCGTGGCGGCTCTAAGCCGCTTCATCTCCCGCTTGGGAGAAAAGGCACTGCCCCTTTATCGCCTCCTTCGCCGCACCGAACACTTCGAGTGGACGGATGCCGCCACGGCCGGACTCGACGAAATAAAAGCCACATTGGCAACAAACCCAGTCCTGGCCGCGCCAAACACCGGCGAACCAATGCTATTGTACATTGCAGCAACACATCAAGTTGTCATCGCAGTGCTCGTTGTCGAGCGGGAAACTGACAGACACAAATTCCCCCTTCAAAGGCTGGTCTACTACGTGTCCACTGTCCTCACTCCATGCAAATCATGGTACCCGCATTATCAAAAAATTGCATACGCGGTATTCATGGCATCCCGAAAGCTACGACACTACTTTCAAGAGTGTTCCATAACAGTAGCCTCAGAAGTACCACTTAACGATATTATCAACAACCGCGATGCAATGGGCCGGATCGCGAAATGGGCCATCGAGCTCCTCCCGTTCGATATAACCTATAAGCCACGGCGAGCTATCAAATCGCAAGTTTTGGCCGACTTCATCGTAGAATGGACGGAGGCCGAACTCCCTAAAGAGTACGGCACATACTCAAACTGGATCATGCATTTCGACAGCTCCAAAATATTGGCCGGACTGGGGGCTGGCGTCGTGCTGACGTCCCCCACAGGAGACACAGTCCAATATGTACTACAAATTATGTACACGGACTCCAACAACGCAACCGAATACGAGGCCCCTCTACATGGCCTCCGGATGGCAGTATCCATGGGCATTCAACGCCTAGAGGTACGCGGGGATTAGAACCTCACGATATCCCAAATAAATGGTGACTTCGACGCCAAGGACCCAAAAATGGCAGCTTACCGCAACGCCGTCCTGAAAATGTCAGCTCGGTTCGAAGGGCTGGAGTTTCACCATATAGCCCGAGAAAACAATCAAGCAGCGGACGTCCTGGCACGCATCGGAGCAAAACGCGATGCAGTCCCCCCCCCCAACATCTTTTTGGAAAGATTGTTCAAGCCATCTGTAGCATGGGAGGGGGAACCCGCAAATAACAGCCCGGACCCAGCCGCACCACTCGAGCCGAACAATCTGACACAATTGGAGGCTCTGCCAATAAAATTACACCTTCAGCCCATGTAATAATGGCGGTCATCGCCCCGTGGACGGAACCATTCCTAGCCTACCTTGCTAGGCAGGAACTCCCGGAGGACCAAAACGAGGCCCGCTGCATAGTGTGGCGATCTAAAGCCTACAGAGTCCATGAGGGAGAGCTTTATAAGAAAAGCACTACCGGAGTCCTTCAAAGGTGCATCTCCGAAGAGGAAGGGCGGAACCTTCTGGATGAAATTCATGCCGGACTCGGTGGTCACCACGCCGCTGCTCGGTCCCTTGTTAGCAAGGCTTTCCGTACAGGCTTTTATTGGCCGACGGCCCGGGCAGACGCTCAGGACTTAGTCCAACGATGTGCTGGTTGCCAACTCTTTGCCACCCAAAGCCATATGCCACCCACCACACTCCAAACTATACCAATCACCTGGCCTTTTGCGGTCTGGGGGCTTGACATGGTCGAACCCCTTAAAGGCGGGACCGATAGAAAGAAATATTTATTGGTCATGGTGGACAAATTCACCAAATGGATAGAAGCCAAGCCTATTAGAACGGCTGAATCCGGACCTGTGATAGACTTCATATCCGGGGTTGTACACCGTTATGGCGTCCCCCACAGCATCATAACCGATAACGGTACAAACTTTACCGCCGACGAGGTAAAACTCTGGTGCAAAAACATGGGCATCAAGCTCGACTATGCTTCCGTCTATCACCCACAAACCAACGGCCAGGTCGAACGTGTAAATGGTCTTATCATGAGCGGCATTAAACCCAGACTAGTGCGGTCCCTTAAGGAATCTAATACGCACTGGGTAGAGGAGCTCGACTCCGTACTCTGGGGGCTGCGGACCACGCTGAATCGCACCACCGGATACACACCATTCTTCATGGTGTACGGCGCAGAGGCAGTTCTGCCCTGTGACATAATTCATGACTCACCTCGAGTGCGCATGTACGAAGAAAGAGAATCCGAGCTCGATCGGCAGGACAGTTTGGACGCTTTGGAGGAGGAGCGCGACGTGGAAAAAGCCCATTCCGCATTCTATCAACAGCAGGCTCGAACATATCAAAGCAGAGAAGTACGGGCCAAAAATTACAATGTCGGTGAACTAGTTCTACGCCTGCTGGACAAGAAAAAGGACAAACTCAAGCCCAAGTGGGAAGGTCCATTCATAATCGACCAAGTCCTGACTGGCAGGGCGTACCGCCTGCGAGATGCATCGGATAACCGACTCGAGCCGAACCCATGGAACGCCACCTGTCTCCGAAGATTCTACGCCTAGCGCCGGACTCTGTGTTCGTCTCCTCCCTCTGTCCATTTTTTGCATTTTTCTGTCTTACATTTCTCTCCTTCCCCTCTTTTCTTTTATCGCCCCTAAAGGCTCATCTAAGTGATGCGTCACTCACGCTCATTAAACCTGGGGGCTTCTTTAACAGAAGCTTATTTATATGGGCTTCATGCCCAACACATGCGTCAAACTTCGGCATGTACCTTTTTCTTCACCATTATATGCATCGATATGACTTAAGTTTTGGCCAAGCTGGGTTGCCTGGCTCCTGTGCTTACCCCTACGTTCCCAATTGTTCGGCTAGGTGGTAAAGGGAGCACCTCTGCGATTGTTACTGCCGGATCAGCCGGATGTGTACCTCAGACTTGGTGAAGCCGAAAGCTAGAGTTCTTAAAGGAATATTCGGTCGGTGAGATAAAAGATGATCTTTTTACCCATTTTATGCGCCCCCAGATGCTTTTTCTGCATCTTTTTACGCAGTCTGGACATGCACTTTAGGGCATGCCTCCCAGCGAAAGGAACCCCTAACGGAACTATTCTCTCTCGAAGATGTTTCTTACTAACCATGTAATGTAACATAACTAGTTGGGCACTTGTCTGATAAAGCACTAATGACCCCTATGCCTGGTCTCCACGCATACCACGGTTCTTATATAACCGCTATGGTATTCGGACACACTCCAGACCGTCAGGTATCGAGGTTGAAGCGAAAAGGTCGGCAACGACAAACGATCTACAATCCGGCTAGAAGGCATTACACATGTCAATTCAAAATCACATAGTCATTATGACTGATTGTATTCCTCTTCTATACCATCTAACAGGCTGTCTAATTTACAGTCCTACTGGGAATACTTTGCGGCCAACTCTACTTGGCCGTATACTAAGCTCACAGGGATCTCCTTCCCGTCAGGGCCCATTGGTCCGACCTCGGCCATGTGTTTCGGGTCAGACTTCATAAAACAGGTCTTCACCATGGCCCAGGCTTCCCGAGCGCCTTGTCGGCAGGCCGATATCTTCCACAACCGGAAGCGCCGCCGAGCTCCCTTCAGCTTCTCCGCAAGATCTCCAAGGCTCTCGGGCACGGAGTGAGCAGGCCATAAGGCTTGGGCAACACCTCGCATCGCTTGCCGAATTCGCTCATGTAGTTGCATGAGTTCGGGAAGAGGTCACCCGTAGAACCGGGCATCTCCTCTGCAGGACGACCTGTGAGCATACCTACAGACATTACTCTGTTAATCGACTTCCTCGCCGAACCTTTTTTTTCAAAAGGTCGTTCAAGCACTTACTAAAAATGCCGCGTCGAAGCCGCTGATTCTCCTTCGTGGAGTCCGACAGCTGGCCACGAACATCTTTAAGTTCGACATCCAGCTTGGTGTTGGCATCCTGAAGATCATTCTTCTCTCGCCTCACCCTTGTCAACATACTCTCACCGGCCTTTAGCTGGCGTAAGAGTTGTTGCTTGTCCGGATCGAGTCCGGCGCCATCTGCAATTTAACTTGTCAAATTTGCACCCACACCGCACAATACTAATCTTTCAAAGTGTATTTTACCTGAGGGGGTCTCTCGGGGCTCCCCTGCTGCAGCTAGTGCGACCTCTAGTTGGGCCTTGCACTTCTCCAGCTCCTGGGACAGTACAGATTTCTTCTCTGTAAGAACCTGCATATTCAATGATCCATAAATCAGTTGCTCTAACTGTTTCAAGTCTCGGGGGCTATTGGCATATGTATATATTTAACCAAAATTTTCTTACCCATATGTATTTCACATACTGCTCCGTAGCTCTGGCTAAACCATTTTGAGCGGCACGGAGGTACGCATCTCCCGAATTAAAGGCATCTAAAGCCTCTTGGGAGAAACAACCATCGCGTAGAGTTGTCCGACGACGCCTGTGGTTTATGGCACTCTCCACTTCTGAATTTGTGGCGGACAACCTGTCCGCATCCTCTGTCGGAGGAGCGTCCGGTGCGCGCCTTGTACTTGCCTCCGCTTCCTGGCCAGACGTTGGAGCCTGGCTGGTGGAGGCGCGATTGGCAACCTCTCCAGATGTAGTCCGGCGAGGTCTCTTCGTCCTGAAGATAGCACGAACGTTAATATGACCCTGACAGAATAACTCCAGGGAAGCAGAGGGTGCACTATACCTTTGCGTCGGCATTTCAGTCTGGACTTCATTCCTTTTTGCCCTACGGGGCTCTACGGCCCCTCGTTGGCTAGCCGCCGCAGGTTCGGCTCCCTGCCGTGGAAATCTCCCCTGCAAAACGCGGTTGTCGTCAAAAACACCGAAATACATGAGAGTGTAATCCCTCTCAAGCGAATTAGACTCCGGTTTCCGTCACCTGGGAGGCCGGGATTAACCCTGGGTAATCAGCCGTGATGGCTACCAAGGTATTGTCCTTGCTTAGCTGATAGAACACCCCGTCGATAAGCTCCACCGATATGTCCGGATCCTCTTCGGAGTCCGGATCGAGGGACCGTTCTGGGTCCTAGGGCTGTGGAGGGCGGCTGCTGATATTTTTTACCTCCTGCCGCAGTTCCTGCATTGAAGTTGTTAGACTACCTATCTAACCACGGGAGTATGAAACAAACAGGCAAGCGCAATTGTTCGCTTACCCAACTTGGAGGATCATTCATATTGAATCCGGCCCGCGGATTGACGTGGAGGAATTC